>NW_017205868.1:0-5106 GCF_001704415.2 Capra hircus
GATTCCTTTTGCAGTGCTATCAATGATCTGGGGTACTTCTCGAGTCTCCCCACGGGAGTCAGTCCTCGTCTTGAGTGGGGGCATGCTCGTGCGCTTTCCTCCCGGGCTGTAGCAGCAGTGTCACGCTTCCCTTCGCGTGGATCAAGGTATATGCGGCTTTGCCACGAGGCTTTCCCATAGTGCTGCTCCCACGTGCCACCGTGGTGGGAGTCCATCCTCGGCTTGAAAGTAGAGGCAGTGCAGGGAAAACAAGTTTCCCTGGAATGGATTGAGACATCTGGAGGACTCTGGGAATGGTGGCAGGACCCTGGAGTTCCTCTCGCCTTTCCTGTGGAGAGCCGCCTCCTCTTGAGATGCGAGGGGAACGCCGGGAATTCTTTCCCGACCACTCAGGGAAAGGATCCCTCCTCTCGAGCTAGTAGACTGAAATGGGGCTACTCTGGATGTGAGCGGGACTCTCGTGCTTGCTCTCAAGTGGAGACGAGTATGTCGGGGAACTTCTTGAGTTGCAGCAAGGGTGTGAATGACCCTTTGGAAGTTCCAGAGGTTAGGGTGTGATTAGCCTCGACACGCCTCAGCGAAAATGGGCCTCATCTCGCCTGGAGGGGACAACCTCCCGGATTTTCTCGAGTTGCGGCAGGTGCTCTCGACTTACGACGGGGACCTCAGGGACCCGCTCTGATGGCCTCAGGAAAGGCCATGCGAGTTGCTCCGGGGACTCTCGGGATTCCACTCCCGTAGATGCCAGGGCCTAAGTCCTTTTGTGGAGTCGGTGCCGAAACCTGAGGATACCTCTCCAGGCCTGACATGGATCTTGGGGTACTTCTGGAGTCTCCCCAGGGGAGTCAGTGCTCGTCTCGAGGGGAGGCATGCACGTGCGCTTTCCTCCCGAGCTGTAGCAGCAGTGTCACGCTTCCCTTCACGTGGATCAAGGCATCTGTGGCTTTCCCTCGAGGCTTTCCCACGAGGATTTCCACGAGGCTTTCCTACAGGCTGTCCCACGTGCCACCGTGGTGTGAGTCGATCTTCGGCTTGAAAGTCGAGGTAGTACAGGAAAACAGGTATCCCTGGAATGGACTGAGACATCTGGGGGACTCTGGTAATCGTGGCACGACCCTGGAGTTCCTCTCGCCTTTCCTATGGAGAGCGCCTCCTCTTCAGATGCGACGGGAACGCCGGGTATTATTTCCGGACCAAGCAGTGAAAGGATCCCTCCTCTCGAGCTAGGAGGCGGAAACAGGGCTCCTCTGGATGTGAGCGCGGACTCTCATGCTTCTTCTCAATTGGAGACGGGGTATGTCGGGGAACTTCTTGAGTTGCAGGAAGGGTGTGAATGACCCTTTGGAAAGTTCCAGAGGTTAGGTGAGATTAGCCTCGAGACGCCTCAGCGGAAATGGGCCTCATCTCGCCTGAGGGGGAGAAACTCCTGGATTTTCTCGAGTTGCGGCAGGTGCTCTCGACTTACGACGGGACCTCAGGGGACCCGCCTCTGGTGGCCTCAGGAAAGGCCAGTCCCCATGCGAGTTGCTCGGGGCCTCTCGGGATTCCTCTCCCGTCGATGCCGGGCCTGAGTCCTTGTGTGAGTCAGTGCCGGAACCTGAGGATTCCTCTCGAGTGCTGACATGGATCTAGGGTACTTCTGGAGTCTCCCCAGGGGAGTCACTCGTCGTCTCGAGTGGGGGCATGCACGTGCGCTTTCCTCCCGAGCTGTAGCAGCAGTGTCACGCTTCCCTTCGCGTGGATCAAGGGATCTGTGGCTTTCCCTCGAGGCTTTCCCACAGGGCTGTCCCACGTGCCACCGTGGTGTGAGTCGATCCTCGGCTTGAACGTCGAGGCAGTGCAGGGAAAACAGGTTTTCCTGGAATGGATTGAGACATCTGGGGGACTCTGGGAATGGTGGCACGACCCTTGATTCCCTCTCGCCTTTCATGTGGAGAGCGCCACCTCTTGAGATGCCACGGGAACGCCAGAAATTCTTTCCCGACCCTGCAGGGAAAGGATCCCTCCTCTCGAGCTAGGAGGCGGTAACGGGGCTCCTCTGGATATGGGCGGGACTCTCATGCTTCCTCTCGAGTGGAGCCGGGTATGTCCGGGAACTTCTTGAGTTGCAGGAAGGGTGTGATGGACCCTTTGTAAGTTCCAGAGGTTAGGTGTGATTAGCCTTGAGACACTTCAGCGGAAATGGGCCTCATCTCGCCTGGAAGGGAGAACCTCCTGGATTTTCTCAAGTTGCGGCAGGTGCTCTGGACTTAGGTGGGGGAACACTGGGACGCGCTCCGGTGGCCTCAGGAAAGGCCAGTCCCCATTCGAGTTGCTCGGGGCCTCTCGGGATTCCTCTCCCTTCGATACCGGGCCTAAGACCTTGTGTGCAGTCGGTGCCGGAAACTGAGGATTCTTCTCCAGTGCTGACATGCATCTTGGGGTATTTCTGGAGTCTCCCCAGGGGAGTCAGTCCACGTCTCGACTGGGGCATGCACGTGTGCTTTCCTCCCGAGCTGCAGCAGCAGTGCCACGCTTCCCTTCGCGTGGATCAAGGGATCTGTGGCTTTCCCTCGAGGCTTTCCCACGAGGCTTTCCCACGAGGCTTTCCCACAGGGCTGTCCCACGTGCCACCGTGGTGTGTGTCGATGTCGATCCTCGGCTTGAAAGTCGAGGGAGTGCAGGGAAAACAGGTTTCCCTGGAATGGACTGAGATATCTTGGGGACTCTGGGAATGGTGGGACGACCCTGGAGTTCCTCTCCCCTTTCCTGTGGAGAGCGCCTCCTCTTGAGATGAGACGGGAACGCCGGGAATTCTTTGCCGACCACGAAAGGAAAGGATCCCTCCTCTCGAGATAGGAGGCGGAAACGGGGCTCCTCTGGATGTGTGCAGGACTCTCGTGCTTCCTCTCGAGTGGAGACGGGTATGTCGGGGATCTTCTTGAGGTGCAGCAAGGGTGTGAAAGACCCTTTAGAAGTTCCAAAAATTAGATGTGATTAGCCTCGAGACGCCTCAGCGGAAATGGGCCTCATCTCGCCTGGAGGGGGAAACCTCCTGGATTTTCTCGAGTTGCGGCTGGTGCTCTCGACTTACGACGGGGACCTCAGGGACCCGCTCTGGTGGCCTCAGGAAAGGCCAGTCCCCATGCGAGTATGCTCGGGGGCCTCTCGGGATTCCTCTCCCGTCTATGCCGGGGCCTAAGACCTTGTGTGGAGTCGGTGCCGGAACCTGAGGATTCCTCTCCAGTGCCGACATGGATCTTGGGGTAGTTCTGGAGTCTCCCCAGGGGAGTCAGTCCCCGTCTCGAGTGGGGGCATGCATGTGCGCTTTCCTCCCCAGCTGTAGTAGCAGTGTCACGCTTATGCTTGCGTGGACCAAGGGATCTGTGACTTTCCCTCGAGTCTTTCCCACGAGGCTCTCCCACAGGGCTGTCCCACGTGTCACGGTGGTTTGAGTCGATCCTCGGCGTGAAAGCCGAGGCAGTGCAGGGAAAACAGGTTCCTGTGGAATGGACTGAGACATCTGGGGGAGTCTTGGAATGGTGACACGACCCTGCAGTTCCTCTCCCCTTTCCTTTGGAGAGCACCTCCTCTTGAGATGCGATGGAATGCCGGGAATTCTTTCCCGAACAAGTAGGGAAAGGATCCCTCATCTCGAGCTACGAGCCGAAACGGAGCTCCTCTGGATGTGGCCGGGACCCTCGTGCTTCCTCTTGAGTGGATACGGGTATGTCGGGGAACTTCTTGAGTTGCAGCATGACTGTGAAAGACTCTTTAGAAGTTCCAGAGTTCACGTGTGATTAGCCTCGAGACACCTCAGTGGAAACGGGCCTCAACTCACCTGCAGGGGAGAACCTCCTGGATTTTACCGAGTTGCGGCAGGTGCTCTCGACTTACGACTGGGACCTCATGGACCTGCTCTGGTGACCTCAGGAAAGGCCAGTCCCCATGCGAGTTGCTAGAGGTCCTGTTGCTATTCCTCTCTCGTCGATGCCAGGGCCTAAGACCTTGTGTGGAGTCGGGGCCGGAACCTGAGGATTCCTCTCCAGGGCTGACATGCATCTTGGGTATTTCTGGAGTCTCCCCAGGGGAGTCAGTTCTCGTCTCGAGTAGGGGCATGCACGTGCGCTTGCCTCCCCTGCTGTAGCAGCAGTGTCACGCTTCCCGTCGCGTGGATTAAGGGATCTGTGGCTTTCCCTCGAGGCTTTCCCACGAGGCTTTCCCACAGGGTTGTCACACGTGCCACCGTGGTGTGAGTCTATCCTCGGCGTGAAAGTCGAAGCAGTGCAGGGAAAACAGGATCCTCTGGAATGGACTGAGACATCTGGGGGACTCTTGGAATGGTGGCAAGACCCATGAGTTCCTCTCGCCTTTCCTGTGCAGCGCGCCTCCTCTTGAGATGCGTCGAAACGTCGGGAATTCTTTCCCGAGGAAGCAGGGAAGGATCCCTCATCTCGAGCTTGGAGGCGGAAACGGAGCTCCTCTGGAGGAGGCCGGACCCTCGTGCTTCCTCTGGAGTGGAGACGGGTATGTCGGGGAACTTCTTGAGTTTTAGCAAGGGTGTTTAGGACACTTTGGAAGTTCCAGAGTTTAGGTGTGATTACTCTCGAGACGCCGCAGAGAAAATGGGCCTCATCTCGACTGGAGCAGAGAACCTCCTGGATTTTCTCGAGTTGCGGCAGGTACTCTCGACATACGACCGTGACCTCAGGGACAGTGTAGCAGATGTGTCACGCTTCCTGGCGCGGGGATCAAGGGATCTGTGTCTTTCCCTCGAGGCTTTCTCACAGGGCTGTCCCACATGCCACCATGGTGTGAGTGGATCCTCGGCGTGAAAGTCGAGGCAGTGCTGGGAATACGGGTTCCTCTGAAATGGACTGAGACATCTGGGGGACTCTTGAAATGGTGGCACGACCCTGGAGTTCCTCTCGCCTTTTCTATTGAGAACCCTTGCTCTTGAGATGCCATGGGAACGCCGAAAAATCTTTCCTGACTAAGCAGGATAGGAACCTTCATCTCGGAAACGGGGTTCCTCTGAATGTGGGCGGGACCCTCGTGCTTCTTCCGTGTGGAGACGGGTATGTCGGGGAACTTCTTGAGTTGCAGCAAGGACCCTTTTTAATTTCC
>NW_017205869.1:0-5105 GCF_001704415.2 Capra hircus
GAGTTTAGCTGTGATTACTCTCGAGACGCCCCAGAGAAAATGGGGTCTCATCTCGACTGCGAGCAGAGAACCTCCTGGATTTTCTCGAGTTGCGGCAGGTACTCTCGACATACGACCGTGACCTTCGGGGGATCAAGGGATCTCTGGCTTTCCCTCGAGGCTTTCTCACAGGGCTGTCCCACATGCCACCATGGTGTGAGTGGATCCTCGGCGTGAAATTCGAGGCAGTGCTGGGAAAACGGGTTCCTCTGAATGGACTGAACATCTGGGGGACTCTTGAATGGTGCACGACCTTGGAGTTCCTCTCGCCTTTCTATTAAGAACCCTTGCTCTTGAGATCCATGGGAACGCCGAAAAATCTTTCCTGACTAAAGCAGGATAGGATCCTTCATCTCGGAAACGGGGTTCCTCTGAATGTGGGCGGACCCTCGTGCTTCCCTCGTGTGTGGAGACGGGTATGTCGGGGAACTTCTTGAGTTGCAGCAAGGACCCTTTTGATTTCCAGAGTTAGGTGTGATGAGCCTCCAGACACCTCAGAGGAATGGGCCTCATCCGCCTGGAGGGGAGAACCTCCTGGATTTTACCCCAGTTGCGGCAGGTTCTCTCGAGTTATGACGGGTCCTCAGGGACCCGCTCTGGTGGCCTCAGGAAAGGCCAGTCCCCATGCGAGTTACCAGGGGCCTCTAGGGATTCCTCTCCCATCGATGCCGGTGCCTAGAATTGTGTGGAGTCGGGGCCAGACCCTGAGGATGCCTCTCCAGTGCTGACATGAATCTTTTCCGTACTTCTGGAGTCTCACCAGGGGAGTCAGTCTCATCTCGTGTGGGGGCATGCACCTGCCATTTCCTCACGACCTGAGCAGCAGTGTCACGCTTGCCGACGTGTGGATCAAGGGATCTGTCGCTTTCCATTGAGGCTTTCCCACGAGGCTTTCCAACAGGGCTGTCCCACGTGCCACGGTGGTGTGAGTCGATCCTCGGCGTGAAACGTCGAGGCAGTGCAGGGAAAACAGTTTCTTCTGGAATGGACTTAGACATCTGGGGGACTCTTGAATGCTGGCAAGGCCCTGGAGTTCCTCTCGTCTTTCCTGTTGGAGCGCCTCCTCTTGAGATGCGACGGGAAGGCCGGGAATTCTTTCCCGACGACGAAGGGAAAGGATCCCTCTTCTCGAGCTACGAGGCGGAAACGGGGCTCCGCTGGATATGGGCGGGACCTCGTCCTTCCTCTCGAGTGGATATGGGTATGTCGGAGAACTTCTTGACTTGCAGCAAGGGTGTGAAGGACCCTTTGGAAGTTCCAGAGGTTAGGTGTGATTAGCCTTGAGACGCCTCAGCGGAAATCGGCCTCATCTCGCCTGGAGGGGAGAACCTCCTGGATTTTCTCGAGTTGCGGCAGGTGCTCTCGAGTTACGACGGAGACCTCAGGGACCCGCTCTGGTGACCTCAGGAAAGGCCAGTCCCTGCGAGGTGCTAGGGGGCCTCTCAGGATTCCTCTCCCGTCGATGCTGGGCCTAAGACCTTGTGTGGAGTCGGGACCGGAACCTGAGGATTCCTCTCCAGTGCTGACATGGATCTTGGCGTACTTCTGGAGTCTCCCAAGCTTGCGTCAGTCCTCGGCTCGAGTGGGTCATGCACGTGCGCTTTCCTCCCGAGCGTAGCAGCAGTGTCACGCTTCCTTCTCGTGGATCAAGGAATCTGTGGCTTTCCCTGGAGTCTTTCCCATGAGGCTTTCCCACAGGGCTATTCCACTTGCCACCATGGTGTGAGTCGATCCTCGGCGTGAAAGTCGAACCAGTGCAGGGAAAACAGGAACCTCCTTCCCCACAGTAGGGGATACACTGTCCCCTTGGGCGGGTATCTCCAGGGCACTCGCGCTGGGGGTTGCCCGCGGAGGTGCGGGCCTCAGGCTCCACGTGAGAAAAGCCCCAAATGGCATTAGCTGCCAGTCCAGACGCTGGCCCCTCAGGTCTCTGGCCGAGCCTTAGGCTCCAGGCAACTCAAAGCCCTCGGCGGTGGCACTCTGGGACTGCTGTAGGGAAAGGATCCAAGAGCCCACGGAGGAGTTGGGGAGGGGGCAATGGGGGAAACGGAGGCGAGGACAGCGAGGGATCTAGGTGGAGGCGCTGGAGAGAGCGTCTGGTGTCCCGGAATGCCTAGGAGGACCAGCGGGGGACAGTCGAGGACCAGGGACCTGTGGAATGTGAAAAGGCGGGAAATCTCAGAGCAAGGCAGGCTGGGAAAGGGGGCGTTGGTGGCCAATTCAAAGGGACCTAGGGGCGTTTCCTGGGCGGTGAGTTTCCCTTGGCACTGCTGAGGGCCCCTGATTGATCCACTCGGGGTTGAACCCATCCCCGCTGCGAGGGAGGGCCACAAACCAAAGCGCCGAACTGCCCGCCCACCCCAACGGGGATCTTGGCGGTCCAGGGCACAGCCGTGCCCGGGAAAAGCCCACTCGCTCCACGGGACTCCGTCCAGGGTCTCTGCTTGGAAAGAGGCCAGGGGGCGGCCCCCTCCATCTACCACCCAAACCCTATTGACGTCAATGGTGGGCGGAGACGCCTCCCGTTCTCCAGAGTCCTGAGCTGCTGGGTCCCCGCCCACTCGGCCAGCAGTCTGCAGCGTCCCGTGTGCCCTCTCCCACCATGGCTTCGTCTGGCTCCTCCAGCACCTCAAGCGGTACGTTTGCCCTCGGTCCCTGTGGTCGGATCACATCTCAGGGGATTTGCGGGTGGCCTGGGCAAGGGCTCTCGGCCAATGTGTTGACCCCCTCCCACCCGAGAACGGCTGGGACCCATCGGCCAGGCCCGGGTTCCGAGGCGTCAGGTGTGCCCAAATTCGGAGGCGTGGCATCGTTCGTTCATCTTGCTCCTTTGGCACACACATGGCTTCTCCGTTCTCTTTTCTGGGAAGACAGTGTTGTTTCAGGGGGCGTGCTGTGGGGGGCGGGGGCCGGGGTTGGGGGGTGGTGGGAGCGGGTGCTTTGCTGGGATGAGGCCCTTTATCCCTCACATCTTCATGTGGGAATGGGAGTCGGGGAGCTCTGTGGCCTTGCTGCCTTCAGTGGCTTCCTCTGCACAGGGGCCTAGTGGCTTCTGCCTTTTGTCAGGCGTTACGGGGTTTGGGCGTCGCTTTGGTGGCCTTGGCCTTGCCTTGGCCTGGGCTTGGCTTGCCCTTGTTGCCTTGCCCTTGCCTTGGTCTTGGGCTTGGCCTGCCCTGCCCTTGAACTTGACTTGACCTTGACCTTGACCTTGAACTTGAACTTGGGCTTGACCTTGACCTTGAACTTGACCTTGAACTTCAACTTCAACTTCAACTTGACCTTGAACTTGAACTTGAACTTGACTTTGAACTTGAACTTGAACTTGAACTTGAACTTGAACTTGAACTTTGACCTTGAACTTGACTTTGACTTGAACTTGACCTTGAACTTGATCTTGACCTTGACATTGAACTTGAACTTGAATTTTGACCTTGAACTTGAACTTCACTTGAACTTGACCTTGACCTTGACTCTTGAACTTCAACCTGAACCTTGAACTTCAACTTCACTTCAACTTGTCCTTGACCTTGACTTGAACTTGAACTTGACCTTGACCTTGACCTTGAACTTGACCTTGGACCTTGACCTTGAACCTTGGAAGTTGACTTGAACTTGAACTTAAACTTACCTGATCTTGAGCTTGAACTTGAACTTGAACTTGACCTTGACCTTGAACCCTTGACCTTGACCGAACAACGGGAGACCTCGAGATTTGCTCAGAGCACCGGAGGTCCAGAAGCAGGGGCCCTGTATCTCCCCTTCCCTTTGTGATCATTGCAAAGACATTCCTAGCTGATAGCGGGAGTGCCCCTGAAGAAGCAAGCAGTGGGAGTGTGTTTGACACGACTGTGTGCCTTCCTGGCCTCAGCTCCACAAGGGGCCTTTCCTCGAAGTAGGCCCCATGTCCCCTTGGGGAGGGTGTCATGCCTCTTTTCTCCTCACTGCCAAAGGGTGGAGCCAAGCTCGCTCTGTCAGAGGTACAAAACAGCAATTGAATGGATTTTCAAGCTCTTGCTAGGCTGCACCCTTTCAGGGCCACTTTACTGAAACAGGTGCTCTGTGGCCCTGGTTGGGTATGCAGGTTCACAAACAGGGTGAGATCCTGTCCAAGCCAAGAATTTTCCCTGAAAGACCTAGGCTCACTAGAGCTCTCCTCCAGAGCAAAGGGGATAGAGGAGATGTATGGAGGAGTCTTTGCCTTTGCCTGTGAGTGTGGGGCTACTCCTACGGCCCAAGCTCAGGGATAACTGCCTCTAAGAAAGGAATGGCAAGAAGCGCTATTCTTGGAGGTTGGGACAGGGAGTTCGCAGCATGTGGGGAAAGAAGACTTCTTCGGGGAAGAAGAGGCAACCACCGGGGGTGTGTTGCAAGCCTCTATTTGGAAGGAACAGGTTTGCTTATACAACTCAAGACCTCCAGATCTGCTCAGAGGACTGAAGTTCCAGAGACAGGGCCATGTATCTCCCCTTCCCTTTGAGATCCTTGGCAAAGACATTCCTAGCAGATCGTGGGAGTGCCCATGAAGAAGCAAGCAGCGGGAGTGTGCTTGACATCACTGGCTGCCTACCTGGGCTCAGCTCCTCAAGGGGCCTTTCTCTCCTGGTAGGCCCTATGTCCCCTTTGGGAGAGGGTGGTGCCTCTTCCTCCACACTGCCAAAGGGTGGAGGTGGAGCAAACTCGTTCTCTCCGAGGTAAAAAAAAAAGACAAATTGGATGGATTTTTAAGCTCTTGCTATGCTGCACCCCCTCCAGGACCCACTCGAGCAAAACAGGTGCCTGTGGCCCCTAGGTCGGGTATGCAGGTTCACACACTGGGTGGGATCCCGTCAAAGCCAAAGATTTTCCTGACAGACCTAGGCTCACTAGAGCTCTCCTCCAGAGGAAAGGGGACAGAAAAGACGTGTGTGTGAGGTGGCTCTGCCTTTCCAGGTCCCAATCTCAGGGATAACTGCCCCTAAGAAAGGAACTGCTGATGCTGCTGCTGCTAAGTTGCTTCAGTCGTGTTCGACTCTGTGCGACGCCATAGACGGTAGCCCACTAGGCTCCCCGTCCCTGGGATTCTCCAG
>NW_017205870.1:0-5104 GCF_001704415.2 Capra hircus
CTCTCCCTTCTGTCGAGAGCTCCTGCTCTTGAGATGCGAAGGGAACGCCGGGAATTCTTTCCGACCCACGCAGGGAAAGGATCCCTCCTCTCGAGCTAGGAGGCAGTAACGAGACTCCCCTCTGGGTTTGGCGGGACTCTCGTGATTCCTCTTCGAGTGGAGATGGGTATGTCTTTGAACTTCTTGAGTTGCAGCAAGGGTGTGAAGGACCTTTGGAAGTTCCAGAGGTTAGGTGTGATTAGCGTCAGGACGCCTCAGCGGAAATGGGCCTCATCTCGCCTGGAGGGGAGAACCTCCGGGATTTTTTTTTCGAGTTGCAGCAGGTGCTTTCGCCTTACGACGGGGACCACAGGGACCCGCTCTGGTGCCTCAGGAAAGAGCAGTCCCCATGCGAGTTGCTCTTGGGCCTCTCGGGATTCCTCTCCCATTCGATGCGGGGCCTAAGACCTTGTGGGAGTCGGTGCTGGAACCTGAGGATTCCTCTCCCGTGCTGACATGGATCTTGGGTAACTTCTGGAGTCTCCCCAGGGGAGTCAGTCCTCGTCTCGAGTATGGGGCATGCACGTGCGCTTTCCTCCCGAGCTGTAGCAGCAGTGTCACGCTTCCCTTGGCGTGGATCAAGGATCAGGGGCTTTCCCACGAGTCTTTCCCACAGGGCTGTCCACGGCCACCGTGGTGTGAGTCGATCCTCGGCTTGAAAGTAGAGGGCAGTGCAGGGAAAACAGTTTTCCCTGGCATGGACTGAGACATCTGGGGGACTCTGGGAATGGTGGCACGACTCTGGAGTTCCTCTCATCTTTCCTGTGAAGAAGCGCCTCCTCTTGAGATGCGACGGGAACGCCAGGAATTCGTGCCCCAACACGAAGGGAAGGATCCCTCCTCTCGAGCTAGGAGCAGAAACGGGGCTCCTCTGGATATGGGCGGAACTCTCGTGCTTCCTCTCGCGTGGAGACGGGTATGTCGGGGAACTTTTTGAGTTGCAGCAAGGGTGTGAAGGACCCTTTGCAATTTCCAGAGTTTATGTGTGATTAGCCTCGAGACGCCTCAGTGGAAATGGGCCTCATATCGCCTGGAGGGGAGAACCTCCTGGATTTTCTCGAGTTGCGGCAGGTGCTCTCGAGGTACGACGGGAACCTCAGGGACCGATCTGGTGGCCTCAGGAAAGGCCAGTCCACATGCGAGTGGCTAGGGGGCCTCTCGGGATTCTGCTCCCGTCGATGCCGGGGCCTAAGATCTTGAGTGGAGTAGGTGCCGGGACCTGAGCATTCCTCTCCAGCGCTGACAAGGATCTTGGGATACTTCTGGAGTCTTCCCAGTAGAGTCAGTCCTCGTCTCGAGGGGGGCATGCATGTGCGCTTTCCTCCCGAGATGTAGCAGCAGTGTCACGCTTCCCTTCGCGTGGATCATGGGATCTGTGGATTTCCCTCGAGGCTTTCCATGAGGCTTTCCCACGAGTCATTCCAAAGTGCTGTCCACGTGCCACCGTGGTGTGAGTCGATCCTCGGCTTGAAAGTCTAGACAGTGCAGGGAAAACAGGTTTCCCTGGAATGGACTGAGATATCTGGGGGACTCTGGGAATGGTGGTACGACCCTGGAGTTCCTCTCACCTTTCCTGTGGAGAGCGCCTGCTCTTGAGATGCGAAGGGAACGCCGGGAATTCTTTCCCGAACACGCAGGGAAAGGATCCCTCCTCTCGAGCTAGGAGGCGGAAACGGTCTCCTCTGGATGTGGGCGGGACTCTCGTGCTTCCTCTCGAGTGGAGACGGGTATGTCGGGGAACTTCTTGAGTTGCAGCAAGGGTGTGAAGGACCCTTTGGAAGTTCCAGATGTTAGATGTGAATAGCCTCAAGAAGCCTCAGCGGAAATGGGCCTCATCTCGCCTGGAGGGGAGAACCTCCTGGATTTTCTCGAGTTGCGGCAGGTGCTCTCGACTTAAGACGGGGTCCTCAGGGAACCGCTCTGGTGGCCACAGGAAAGGCCAGTCCCCAAGAGAGTTGCTCGGGGCCCTCTCGGGATTCCTCTCCCGTCGATGGCCGGGCCTCAGACCTTGTGTGGAGTCGGTGCCGGAACCTGAGGATTCCTCTCCAGTGCTGACATGGATCTTGGGGACTTCTGGTGTCTCCCCAGGGGAATCAGTCCTCATCTCCATTGGGGCATGCATGCATTCTCCCGAGCTGTAGCGGTAGCTGTCACGTTTCCCTTCGCGTTCAAGGGATCTGTGGCTTTACCTCGAGGCTTTCCCACGAGGCTTTCCGACGAGGCTTTCCCACTGGGCTGTCCCACGTGCCACCGTGGTGTGAGTCGATCCTCGGCTTGAAAGTCGAGACAGTGCAGAGAAAACAGGTTTCCCTGGAATGGACTGAGACATCTGGGGGACTCTTGGAATGGTGGCACGACCCTGGAGTTCCTCTCGCCTTTCCTGTGGAGAGCACCTGCTCTTGAGATGCGACGGGAACGCCGGGAATTCTTTCCCGACCATGCAGGGAAGGATCCCTCCTCTAGAGCTAGGAGGCGGAAACGGGGCTCCTCTGGATGAGGCCGGGACTCTCGTGCTTCCTCTCGAGTGGAGACGGGTATGTCGCGGAACTTCTTGAGTTGCAGCAAGGGTGTGAAGGACCCTTTGGAAGTTCCAGGGTTTAGGTGTGATTAGCCTCTAGACGCCTCAGCAGAAATGGGCCTCACCTCGCCTGGAGGGGAGAACCTCCTGGATTTTCTCGAGTTGCGGCAGGTGCTCTCAACTTACGACGGGGACCTCAGGGATCCGCTCTGGTGGCCTCAGGAAAGGCCAGTCCGCATGCGAGTTGCTCGGGGGCCTCTCAGGATTCCTCTCCCGTCGATGCCGGGGCCTAAGACTGCCGGGAGCCAGTGTGAGGAAGCCCGCCCGTGACAAGTTTATGAGGAAGGAAGCTGACATACGCAAGGCGTGCTCAGACTTCAGGGACCCCTCTGGAAATTTTTAGCATGTACCCCAACAAAAATCTGCCGGTTTTTGTGCTCTGCTTTTTTCACTCTTCTGACCTTTTCTGGAAAAAGTCAATTCAGCGCGTTAGTCTTCTGCATTTGAAAGAGTGTTTTCAATCCAAAAACCCTCTGATGGCTTTCTAGCCTGCCTGTAGGACTCGTACAGCTGCGCTTGTGATTGTTTGAGGCCTCCTGACCGCAGGAGGCACAGGAAGCTTAAAACATCCTAGGAATGCAGGAGCTTTCGAGGAGTCAAAATCTTTAGAATAGGACTGATTAAAAGTTTCATTTTTTGGGTCAATGCTTGCTGCCAAATTTTCATATCCTTTATTTTTAGATATAGTTGGTATATAGAAAAACAAGTAGTAGACCTGGTATTAGCAACATTAGATCTTTGAGTTAAGTACCTTCTTTGTTATAACCCACTGCACCTTTGTTCTATAGAGATGTAAATTTAATGCTTTAAGGAGATGCAGATTAAAGAAAACACTTCAGGGGAAACAAAATTAACATTCATTAAGGAAGAGAGCCAAAAGTGTTAACAAGCCTCTTGGCCAGAAGATAATGTAAATCACCTGAGACCTTTTGTATACAAAATGATATACAGAAAGAATCTGGGTTGTGAACGCTACATAATTTTGTGTTATCCATTGATCTCCATGTTTTATCAAAAGTATAAAAGGCCTTCTGAACAATAAAGGAGGAGGCCAGGGGCCGGGGCCAGTTTCTCGGACCAGCTTCTCGAACTAGTCTCTCAGCCTGGTTTCTTGGGACTCTGGCTCCCCCGTGTCTTTCTCTCTCTTTCTTCTTCTCAACCTTTCCTTCTCTCTGCTCTTTACTTTAACTTCAGGCTGAATCTCCACCTGGAGTGCGGAGGCTCGCCAGGTCTACTTACTTGCCCTGGCTGTTAAGACCCGCACGAAAGGGAGCTTAAGGCGAGGCATTCTTAGATATTCAAGTGGGCGCCGGTGGCCCAACGTAGGTGGTGCAAATTCCTTGTCTGGAATTTTATTGGCCTTCCGCGTAAACCAAGCTATTCAGCCCTCTTCCTCCACTTAATCTTCTTACTACACTATAGTTTCCTAATCTAATCTTACATTAATAAATAAACAAGTCTTTCCACGCCAACGCCGTCCACCCTTCGAATTCCCTGGATCCAACGGGGCTGGACCCCGGCATAAGACCTTGTGTGGAGTCGTGCCGGAACCTGAGGATTCCTCTCCAGTGCTGACATGGATCTTGGGGTACTTCTGGAGTCTCCCCAGGGGAGTCAGACTTCGTCGCGATTGGGGGCATGCACCTGCGCTTTCCTCCCGAGCTGTAGCAGCAGTGTCATGCTCCCCTTCGCGTGGATCAAGTGATCTGTGGCTTTCCCACGAGGCTTCCCACAGGGCTGTCCCACGTGCCACCGTGGTGTGAGTCGATCCTCGGCTTGAAAGTGGAGGCAGTGCATGGAAAACAGGTTTCCCTGGAATGGACTGAGACATCTGGGGGACTCTGGGAAAGGTGGCACGACCCTGGAGTTCCTCTCGCCTTTTTCTGTGGAGAGCACCTCCTCTTGAGATGCGACGGGAACGCCAGGAATTTTTTCCCGACCACGCAGGGAAAGGATCCCTCCTCTCGAGCTAGGAGGCCGAAACGGGGCTCCTCTGGATGTGGGCGGGACTCTCGTGCTTCCTCTCGAGTGGAGACGGGTATGTCGGGGAACTTCTTGAGTTGCAGCAAGGGTGTGAAGGACCCTTTGGAAGTTCCAGAGGTTAGGTGTGATTAGCCTCGAGACGTCTCAGCGGAAATGGGCCTCATCTCGCCTGGAGGGAGAACCTCCTGGATTTTCTCGAGTTGCGGCAGGTGCTCTCCACTTACGACGGGGACCTCAGGGACCCGATCTGGTGGCCTCAGGAAAGGCCAGTCCCCATGCGAATTGCTCGGGGCCTCTCGGGATTCCTCTCCCGTCGATGCCGGGGCCTAAGACCTTGTGTGGACTCGGATCCAGAACCTGAGATTCCTCTCCAGTGCTGACATGATCTTGAGGTACTTCTGGAGTTCCCCAGGGAGAGTCAGTCCTCGTCTCGAGTGGGGCATGCACGTGCGCTTTCCTCCCGAGCTGTCGCGAGCAGGTCACGCTTCCCTTCGCGTGGATCAA
>NW_017205871.1:0-5104 GCF_001704415.2 Capra hircus
TGTCCGTGCCAGGGTGGTGTGGTGTGAGTCGATCCTCGGCTTGAAAGTCGACAAAGTGCAGGGAAAACAGGTTTCTCTGGAATGGACTGAGACATCTGGGGGACTCTGGGAATGGTGGCAAGACCCTGGAGTTCCTCTCGCCTTTCCGGTGGAGAGCGCCTCCTCTTGAGATGCGACGGGAACGCCGGGAATTCTTTCCCGACCAACGCAGGGAAAGGATCCCTCCGCTCGAGGTATGAGGCGGAAACGGGGCTGCCTCTGGATTTGGGCGGGACTCTCGTGCTTCCTCTCGAGTGGAGACGGGTATGTCGGGGAACTTCTTGAGTTGCAGCAAGGGTGTGAAGGACCTTTGGAAGTTCGAGAGGTTAGGTGTGATTAGCCTCGAGACGCCTCAGCAGAAATGGGCCTCATCTCGCCTGGAGGGGAGAACCTCCTGGATTTTCTCGAGTTGCGGCAGGTGCTCTCGACTTACGACTGGGACCTCAGGGACCCGCTCTGGTGGCCTCAGGAAAGGCCAGTCTCCATGCAGTTGCACGGGGGCCTCTCGGGATTCCTCTCCGTCGATGCCGGGCCCTGGGACCTTGTGTGGAGTCTGTGCCGGATCCTGAGGATTCCTCTCCAGTGCTGACATGGATCTTGGGTACCTCTGGAGTCTCCCAGGGGAGTCATTCCTCTTCGAGTGGGGATATGCACGTGGGTTTTCCTCCCGAGCTGTAGCAGCAGTGTCACGCTTCCCTTCGCGTGGATCATGGGATCTGTGGCTTTCCCTCGAGGCTTTCTCAGGAGACTTTCCCACGAGGCTTTCCCACAGGGCTGTCCACATGCCACCGTGGTGTGAGTCGATCCTCAGCTTGAAAGTCGAGGCAGTGCAGGGAAAAAAGTTTTCCCTGGAATGGACTGAGACATCCAGGGGACTCTGGGAATGGGGCGTGATACTGGAGTTCCTCTCGCCTTTCCTGTGGAGAGCGCCTACGCTTGAGATGAGACGGGAACGCTAGGAATACTTTCCCGACCACGCAGGGAAAGGATCCCTCCTCTCGAGCTAGCAGGCGGAAACGGGGCCACTCTGGATATGGGCGGGACCCTTGGATCCTCTTGAGTAGAGACGGGTATGTCGGGGAACTTCTTGAGTTGCAGCAAGGGTGTGAAGGACCCTTTGGAAGTTCCAGAGTTTAAGTGTGATTACCCTCTTGTTGCCTCAGCGGAAATGGGCCTCATCTCGCCTGGATTGGGGAACCTCCTGGATTTTCTCGAGTTGCGGCAGGTGCTCTCGACTTACGATGGGGACCTCAGGGACCCACCTGGTGCCCTCAGGAAAGGCCAGTCCCCATGGGAATTGCTCTGGGGCCTCTCGGGATTCCTCTCCCGTAGATTCGGGGTCTAGACCTTGTGTGGAGTCCGTGCCGGAACCTGAGCATTCCTCTCCAGTGCTGACATGGATCTTGGGGTACTTCTGGAGTCTCCCCAGGGGAGTCAGTCCTCATCTCGAGTGGGGCCATGCACGTGCGATTTCCTCCCGATCTGTAGCAGCAGTGTCATGCTTCCTTCGCGTGGATCAAGGGATCTGTGTCTTTCCCTCGATGCTTTCCCACGAGGCTTTCCCACAGGCTGTCCCACGTGCCACCGTTTTGTGAGTCGATCCTCGGCTTGAAAGTCGAGGCAGTGCAGGGAAAACAGGTTTCCCTGGAATGGACTGAGACATCTGGGGGACTCTGGGAATGGTGGCACGACCTGGAGTTCTCTCGCCTTTCCTGTGGAGAGCGCCTCTTCTTGAGATGACGGAAGCCGGGAATTCTTTCCCGACCGCAGGGAAAGGATCCTCCTCTCGAGCTAGGAGGCGGAAACGGGGCTCCTCTGGATGTGGGCGGAACTCTCGTGCTTCCTCTCGAGTGGAGTCGGGTATGTCGGGGAACTTCTTGAGTTGCAGCAAGGGTGTGAAGGACCCTTTGGAAGTTCCAGAGTTTAGGTGTGATTAGCCTCAAGACGCCTCAGTGGAAATGGGCCTCATCTCGAATGGAGGGGAGAACCTCCTGGATTTTCTCGAGTTGCGGCAGGTGCTCTCGACTTACGACGGGGACATCAGGGACCGCTCTGGTGGCCTCAGGAAAGGCCAGTCCCTTGCGAGTTGCTCGGGGCCTCTCGGTTTTCTCTCCCGTCGATGCTGGGGCCTAAAACCTTGTGTGGAGTCAGTGCCGGAACCTGAGGATTCCTCTCAGTGCTGACATGGACTTGGGGTACTTCTGGAGTCTCCCCAGGGGAGTCAGTCCTCGTCTCGAGTGGGGACATGCACGTGCGCTTTCCTTCCGAGCTGTAGCAGCAGTGTCGCGCTTCCTTTGGCGTGGATCAAGGGATCTGGGGCTTTCCCTCGAGGCTTTCCACAAGGTTTTCCCACGAGGCTTTCCCACAGGGCTGTCCCACGTGCCACCTTGGTGTGCGTCGATCCTCGACTTGAAAGTCGAGGCAGTGCAGGGAAAACAGTTTCCCTGGAATGGACTGAGACTTCTGCAGGACTCTGGGAATATTGACATGACACTGGAGTTCGTCTCGACTTTCCTGTGGAGAGCGCCTCCTCTTGAGATGCGAGCGGAACGCCGGGAATTTTTTCCGACCACGCAGGGAAAGGATCCCTCCTCTCGAGCTAGGAGGCGGAAACGGGTCTCCGCTGGATGTGGGCGGGACTCTCGTGCTTCCTCTCGAGTGGAGACCGGGTTTTTCGAGGAACTTCTTGAGTTGCAGTAAGGGTGTGAAGGACCCTTTGGAAGTTCCAGAGTTTAGGTGTGATTAGCCTCAGGACGCCTCAGCGGAAATGGGCCTCATCTCGCCTGGAGGGCAGAACCTCCTGGATTTTCTCGAGTTGCGGCAGGTGCTCTCGACTTACGACGGGAACCTCAGGGACCCGCTGTGGTGGCGTCAGGAAAGGCCAGTCCCATGCGAGTTGCTCGAGGCCTCTCGGGATTCCTCTCCCGTCGATGCAGGGGCCTAAGACCTTGTGTGGAGTCGGTGCCGGAACCTGAGGATTCCTCTCCAGTGCTGACATGGATCTTGGGGTACTTCTGGAGTCTCCCCAGGGGAGTCAGTCCTCGTCTCGAGTGGGGGCATGCACGTGCACTTTCCTACCGAGCTGTAGCAGCAGTGTCGCGCTTCCCTTCGTGTGGATCAAGGGATCTGTGGCTTTCCATCAAGGCTTTCCCACGAGGCTTTCCCACAGTGCTGTCCCACGTGCCACCGTGGTGTGAGTCCAACCCGGCTAGAAAGTCGAGACAGTGCAGGGAAAACAGGTTTCCCTGGAATGGACTGAGACATCTGGGGGACTCTGGGAATGGTGGCACAACCCTGGAGTTCCTCTCAACATTCCTGTGGAGAGCGCCTCCTCTTGAGATGCGAAGGGAACGCCGGGAATTCTTTCCCGACCACGCAGGGAAAGGATCCCTACTCTCGAGCTAGGAGGCGGAAACGGGTCTCTGCTGGATGTGGGCGGGAATCTCGTGCTTCCTCTCGAGTGGAGACCGGTTTGTCGAGGAACTTCTTGAGTTGCAGTAAAGGAGTGAAAGACCCTTTGGAAGTTCCAGATGTTAGATGCGATTAGCCTCCAGACGCCTCAGCGGAAATGGGCCTCATCTCGCCTGGAGGGGAGAACCTCCTGGATTTTCTCGAGTTGCGGCAGGTGCTCTCGACTTACGACTGGGACCTCAGGGACCCGCTCTGGTGGCCTCAGGAAAGGCCAGTCCCCATGCGAGTGCTCGGGGCCTCTCGGGATTCCTCTCCCGTCGATGGGGCCTAAGACCTTGTGTGGAGTCGGTGCCGGAACCTGAGGATTCCTCTCCAGTGCTGACATGGATCTTGGGGTACTTCTGGAGTCTCCCCAGGGGAGTCAGTCCTCGTCTCGAGTGGGGCATGCACGTGCGCTTTCCTCCGAGCTGTAGCAGCAGTGTCACGCTTCCGCGTGGATCAAGGGATCTGTGGCTTTCCCTCGAGGCTTTTTTTCCCACGAGGCTTTCCCTTTCCCACAGGGGTGTGTGCTGTGAGTCGATCCTCGGCTTGAAAGTCGAGGCAGTGCAGGGAAAACAGGTTTCCCTGGAATGGACTGAGACATCTGGGGGACTCTGGGAATGGTGGCACGACCCTGGAGTTCCTCTCGCCTTTCCTGTGGAGAGCTCCTCTTGAGATGCGACGGGAACGCCGGGAATTCTTTCCCGACACGCAGGGAAAGGATCCTCCTCTCGAGCTAGGAGGCGAAAACGGGTCCTCTGGATGTGGGCGGGACTCTCGTGCTTCCTCTCGAGTGGAGACGGGTATGTCGGGGAACTTCTTGAGTTGCAGCAAGGGTGTGAAGGACCCTTTGGAAGTTCCAGAGTTTTAGGTGTGATTAGCCTCGAGACGCCTCAGCGGAAATGGGCCTCATCTCGCCTGGAGGGGAGAACCTCCTGGATTTTCTCGAGTTGCGGCAGGTGCTCTCGACTTACGACGGGGACTCAGGGACCCTCTGGTGGCCTCAGGAAAGGCCAGTCCCCTTGCGAGTTGCTCGGGGCCTCTCGGGTTTCCTCTCCCGTCGATGCTGGGGGCCTAAGACTTGTGTGGAGTCGTGCCGGAACCTGAGGATTCCTCTCAGTGCTGACATGGATCTTGGGGTACTTCTGGAGTCTCCCCAGGGAGTCAGTCCTCGTCTCGAGTGGGGCATGCACGTGCGCTTTCCTTCCGAGCTGTAGCAGCAGTGTCGCGCTTCCCTTCGCGTGGATCAAGGAATCTGTGGCTTTCCCTCGAGGCTTTCACGAGGCTTTCCCCACGAGGCTTTCCCACAGGGCTGTCCCACGTGCCACTGTGGTGTGAGTCGATCCTCGGATTGAAAGTCGAGGCAGTGCAGGGAAAACAGGTTTCCCTGGAATGGACTGAGATATTGTGGGGCTCTGGGAATGGTGGCACGACCCTGGAGTTCCTCTCGCCTTTCCTGTGGAGAGCGCCTCCTCTTGAAATGCGGGAATGCTGGGAATTCTTTCCCGACCACGCAGGAAAGGATCCCTCCTCTCGAGCTAGGAGGCGGAAACGGGGCTCTCTGGATGTGGGCGGACTCTCGTGCTTCCTCTGAGTGGACCGGTATGGGTCGGGG
>NW_017205872.1:0-5104 GCF_001704415.2 Capra hircus
AGGAAAGGCCAGTCCCCATGCGAGTTGCTCGGGGGCCTCTCGGGATTCCTCTCCCTTCGATGGCCGGGCCTAAGGTCTTGTGTGGAGTCGGTGCCGGAACCTGAGGATTCCTCCAGTGCTCATGCTCACATGGATCTTGGGGTACTTCTGGAGTCTCCCCAGGGAAGTTAGTCATCGTCTCGTGTGGGGGCATGCACCTGCGCTTTCCTCCCTAGCTGTAGCAGCAGTGTCATGCTCCCGTCGCGTGGATCAAGGGATCGGTGGCTTTCCCTCGAGGCTTTCCCACGAGACTTTCCCACAGGGCTGTCCCACGTGCCACCGTGGTGTGAGTCTATCCTCAGCTTGAAAGTCGAGGCAGTGCAGGGAAAACAGGTTTCCCTGGAATGGACTGAGACATCTGGGGGACTCTGGGAATCGTGGCACCACCGTGGAGTTCCTCTCGCCTTTCCTGTGGAGAGCGCCTCCTCTTGAGATGCGAGGGGAACGCCCGGAATTTTTTCCCGAACACGCAGTGAAAGGTTCCCTCCTCAAGAGCTAGGAGGCGGAAACGGGGCTCCTCTGGATGTGATCGGGACTCTCGTGCTTCCTCTCAAGTGGAGACGGGTATGTCGGGGAACTTATTGAGTTGCAGCAAGGGTGTGAATGACCCTTTGGAAGTTCCAGAAGTTAGCTGTGATTAGCCTCGAGACACCTCAGCGGAAATGGGCCTCATCTCGCCTGGAGGGGAAAACCTCCTGGATTTTCTCCAGTTGCGGCAGGTGCTCTGGACTTACGAAGGGGACTTTAGGGACCCGATCTGGTTTCCTCAGGAAAGGCCAGTCCCCATGCGAGTTGCTCGGGGCCTCTCGGGATTCCTCTTCCGTCGATGCTGGGGCCTAAGTCCTTGTGTGGAGTCCGTGCCGGAACCTGAGGATTCCTCTCCAGTGCTGACATGAATCTGGGGTACTTCTGGAGTCTCCCCAGGGAGTCAGTCCTTGTCTCGAGTGGGGGCCAGCACATGAGCTTTCCTCCCGAATGTAGCAGCAGTGTCGAGCTTTCCTTCGCGTGGATCAAGGGATCTGTGGCTTTCCCTCGAGGCTTTCCCTTGAGGCTTTCGCACAGGGCTGTCCCACAGCCACCGTGGCGTGAGTCGATCCTCGGCTTGAAAGTCGAGGCAGTGCAGGGAAATCAGTTTTCCCTGGAATGAAATGAGACATCTGGGGGAGTCTGGGAATGGTGGCACGACCCTGGAGTTCGTCTCGCCTTTCCTGTGGAGAGCGCCTCCTCTTGAGATGCGACAGGAACGCCGGTAATTCTTTCCCGTACACCCAGCGATTGGATCCCTCCTCTCGAGCTAGGAGACGGAAATGGGGCTTCTCTGGATGTGGGCGGGACTTTCGTGCTTCCTCTCGAGTGGAGACGGGTATGTCGGGGAACTTCTTGAGTTGCAGCAAGGGTGTGAAGGACCCTTTGGAAGTTCCAGAGGCTAGGTGTCATTAGCCTCGAGATGCCTCAGCGGAAATGGGCCTCATCTCGCCTGGAGGGAGAACCTCCTGGATTTTCTCGAGTTGCGGCAGGTGCTCTCGCCTTACGATGGGGACCTCAGGGACCCGCTCTGGTGGCCTCAGGAAAGGCCAGTCCCCATGCGAGTTGCTCGGGGCCCTCTCGGGATTCCTCTCCCGTCGATGCCCGGGCCTAAGACCTTGTGTGGAGTCGGTGCCGGACCTGAGGCATCCTCTCCAGTGCTGACATGGATCCTGGAATACTCTGGAGTCTCCCCAGGGAAGTCAGTCCTCGTCTCGTTTGGGGGCATTCACGTGCGCTTTCCTCCCGAGCTGTAGCACAGTGTTACGCTTCCCTTCGCGTGGATCAAGGGATCTGTGGCTTTCCCTTGAGGCTTTCCCACGAGGCTTTCCCACGATGCTTTCCCACAGGGCTGTCCCACGTGCCACCGTGGTGTGAGTCTATCCTCGGCTTGAAAGTCGAGGCAGTGCAGGGAAAAGAGATTTCCCTGGAATGGACTGAGACATCTGGGGGTCTCTGGGAATGGTGTCACGACCCTGGAGTCCCTCTCGCCTTGCCTTTGGAGAGCGCTTCAACTTGAGATGCGACGGGAACGCCGGGAATTCTTTCCCGACCACGCAGTGAAAGGACCCCTCCTCTCGAGCTATGAGGCGGAAACGGAGATCCTCTGGATGTGGGCGGGATTCTCTTGCTTCATCTCGAGTGGAGACGGGTATGTCGGGGAACTTCTTGAGTTGCAGCAAGGGTGTGAAGGACCCTTTGGAAGTTCCAGAGGTTAGCTGTGATTAGCCTCGAGACGCCTCAGCGGAAATGGGCGTCATCTCGCATGGAGAGGAGAACCTCCTGGATTTTCTCGGGTTGTGGCTGGTGCTCTCGACTTACGACGGGACCTCAGGACTCTCTCTGGTGGTCTCAGGAAAGGCCAGTCCCCATGTGAGTTGCTCGGTGGCCTCTCGGATTCCTGTCCCGTCGATGCCGGGGCCTAAGACCTTGTGTGGAGTCGGTGCCGGAACCTGAGGATTCCTCGCCAGTGCTGACATGGATATTGGGGTACTTCTGGAGTCTCCCCAAGGGAGTCAGTCCTCGTCTCGAGTGAGGGCATGCACGTGCGCTTACCTCCCGAGCTGTAGCAGCAGTGTCATGCTTCCCTTCATGTGTATCAAGGGATCAGTGGCTTTCCCTCGAGGCTTTCCCACGAGGCTTTCCCACGAGGCTTTTCCACAGGGCTGTCCCACGTGCCACCGTGGTGCGAGTAGATCACCGGCTTGAAAGTCGAGGCTGTGCATGGAAAACAGGTTTCCCTGGAATGGACTGAGACATCTTTGGGACTCTGGAAATGGTGGCACGACCGTGGAGTTCCTCTGGCCTTTCCTGTGGAGAGCGCCTCCTCTGGAGATGCGACGGGAAGCCGGAAACTCTTTCCCGACCACACAGGGAAAGGATCCCACCTCTCGAGCTAGGAGGCGGAAACCGGGCTACTCTGGATGTGGGCGGGACTTTCGTGCTTCCTCTCGAGTGGAGACGGGTATCTCGGGGAACGAGTTGAGTTGCATCAAGGGTGTGAAGGACCCTTTGGAAGTTCCAGAGTTTACGTGTGATTAGCCTTGGACGCCTCATCGGAAATGGGCCTCATCACGCCTGGAGGGGAGAACCTCCTGGATTTTCTCGAATTGCGGCAGGTGCTCTCGAATTACGACGAGGACCTCAGGTCCCGCTCTGGTGGCCTCAGGAAAGGCCTGTCCCCATAAGAGTTGCTCGGGGGCCTGTCGGGATTTCTCTACTGTCGATGATGGGGCCTAAGACTTTGTGTGGAGTCGGTGCCGGAACCGAGGATTCCTCTCCTGTGCTGACATGGCTTTTGGGGTACTTCTGGAGTCTCCCCAGGGGAGTCAGTCCTCGTCTCGAGTGGGGCATGTACTTTCGCTTTCCTCCTGAGGTGTGGCAGCAGTGTCACGCTTCCCTTCGCGTGGTTCAAGGGATCTGTGGCTTTCCCTCGAGGCTTTCCCAGCAGTCTTTCCCACGAGGCTTTCCCACAGGGCTGTCCCACGTGCCATCGTAGTGTGAGTCGATCCTCCGCTTGAAAGTCGAGGCAGTGCCAGGAAAACAGCTTTCCCTGAAATGGACTGAGACATCTGGGGGACTCTGGAATGGTGGCACGACCCTGGAGTTCCTCTCGCCTTTCCTGTGGAGAGCGCATCCTCTTGAGATGAGACGGGATCGCCGGGAATTCTTCCCGACCACGCAGGGAAAGGATCCCTCCTCTCGAGCTAGGAGGTGGAAACGGGGCTCCTCTGGATGTGGGCGGGACTCTCGTGCTTCCTCTCGAGTGGAGACGGGTATGTCGGGGAACTTCTTGAGTTGCAGCAAGGGTGTGAAGGACCCTTTGGAAGTTTCAGAGGTTAGGGTGATTAGCTACAAGACGCCTCAGCGTACAAGGGCCTCATCTCGCCAGAGGGGAGAACCTCCTACATTTTCTCGATTTGCAGCAGGTGCTCTCGACTTACGACTGAGACCTCAGGGACCCACTAGGTGTCCTCAGGAAAGACCAGTCCCATGCGAGTTGCTCCGGGGCCTCTAGGATTCCTGTCCCGTGGATTCCGGGCCTAAGCCCTTGTGTGGAGTCGTTGCCGGAACCTGAGGATTCCTCTCCATTGCTGACATGGATCTTGGGTACTTCTGGAGTCTCCCCAGGGAGTCAGTCCTCGTCTCGAGTGGGGGCATGCACGTGCGCTTTCCTCCCGAGCTGTAGCAGCAGTGTCACGCTTCCCTTCTCGTGTATCAAGGATCTGTTGCTTTCCTTTGAGCTTTCCCACGAGGCTTTCCCACAGGGCTCTCCACGAGCCACCGTGGTGTGAGTCGATCCTTGGATTGAAAGTCGAGGCAGTGCAGGGAAAACAGGTTTCCCTGGAATGGACTAAGACATCTGGGGGACTCTGGAATGGTGTCACGACCTGAAGTTCCTCTCCCCTTTCCTGTGAGAGGCCTCCTCTTGAGATGCGACGGAATACGGGAATTCTTTCCCAACACACAGGTAAAGGATCACTCCTCTCGAGCTATGAGGCGGAAACGGTGCGCCTCTGGATGTGGGCGGACTCCCGTGCTTCGTCTCGAGTGGAGACGGGTATGTCGGGGAACTTCTTGAGTTGCAGCAATGTGTGAAGGACCTTTTGGAAGTTCCAGATGTTAGATGTGATTAGCCTCGAGACGCCTCAGGGGAAATGGGCCTCATCTCGCCTGGAGTGTGAACCTCCTGGATTTTGTCAAGTTGCGGCAGGTGCTCTCGACTTCGAGAGGACCTCAGGGACCGCTCAGGTGGCCTTAGGAATGACCAGTCCCCATGCGAGTTGCATGGGGGCTCTCAGGTTTCCTCTCCCGTCGATGCCGGGGCCTAAGACCTTATGTGCAGTCCGGCCGGAAGCTGATGATTCCTCTCCAGTGCTGACATGGATCCTGGGCTTCTTCTGGAGTCTCCCCAGGGAGTCAGTCCTCGTCTCGAGTGGGGGCATGCACAGTGCTTTCCTCCCGAGCTGTAGCAGCAGTGTCACTCTTCCCCTTCGCGAGGATCAAGGGATCAGGGCTTTCCCTCGAGGCTTTCCCACGA
>NW_017205873.1:0-5103 GCF_001704415.2 Capra hircus
GGGCTCTTCTGGATGTGGGCGGATTTCGTGCTTCCTCTCGAGTGGAGACGGGTATGTCGGGGAACTTCTTGAGTTGCAGCAAGGGTGTGAAGGACCCTTTGGAAGTTCCAGAGGTTAGGTGTGATTATCCTCCAGACGCCTCAGCGGAAATGGGCCTCATCTCGCCTGGAGGGAGAACCTCCTGGATTTTCTCGAGTTGCGTCAGGTGCCTGACTTACGACGGGACCTCAGGACCCGCTCTGGTGGCCCCAAGAATGGCCAATCCCATGCGAGTTGCTCTGGGCCTCTCGGGATTCCTCTCCCGTCGATGCCGGGTCCTAAGACCTTGTGTGGAGTCGGTGCCAGAACCTGAGGATTCTCCCAGTGCTGACATGGATCTTGGGTACTTCTGGAGTCTCGCCAGGGGAGTCAGACCTCGTTTCGAGGGGGCATGCACGTGCGCTTTCCTGAGCTGAGCTGTAGCAGCAGTATCACGCTTCCCTTTGCATGGATCAAGGGATCTGTAGCTTCCCCTCGAGGCTTTCCCACTAGGCCTTCCCATGAGGCTTTCCCACAGGGCTGTCCCACGTGCCACCGTGGTGTGAGTCGATCCTCGCTTGAAAGTCGAGGCAGTGCAGGGAAAACAGGTTTCCCTGGAATGGACTGAGAAATCTGGGGGACTCTGGGAATGGTGGCACGACCCTGGAGTTCCTCTCGCCTTTCCTGTGGAGAGCGCCTCCTCTTGAGATGCGACGGGAACGCCGGGATTCTTTCCCAAACACGCAGGGAAAGGATCCCTCCTCACGAGCTAGGAGGCCCAAACGGGGCTCCTCTGCATGTGGGCGGGACTCTCGTGCTTCCTCTCGAGTGGAGACGGGTACGTCGGGAACTACTTGAGTTGCAGCAAGGTTGTGAAGGACCTTAGGAAGTTCAAGAGGTAAGGTGTGATTAGCCTCGAGACCTCTCAGCTGAAATGGGCCTCATCTCGCCTGGAGGGGAGAACCTCCTGGATTTTCTCGAATTGCGGCAGGTGCTCTCGACTTACGACGGGGACCTCAGGGACCCGCTCTGGTGGCCTCAGGAAAGGCCAGTCCCCAGGACGAGTTGCCTCGGGGGCCTCTCGGATTCCTCTCCCTTCGATGCCGGGGCCTAAGATCTTGTGTGGAGTCGGTGCCGGAACCTGAGGATTCCTCTCCAGTGCTCACATGGATCTTGGGGTACTTCTGGAGTCTCCCCAGGGAAGTTAGTCATCGTCTCGAGTGGGGGCATGCACCTGCGCTTTCCTCCCTAGCTGTAGCAGCAGTGTCATGCTCCGTCGCGTGGAATCAAGGGACGGTTGCTTTCCCTCGAGGCTTTCCCACGAGACTTTCCCACAGGGCTGTCCCACGTGCCACCGTGGTGTGAGTCTATCCTCGGCTTGAAAGTCGAGGCAGTGCAGGGAAAACAGGTTTCCCTGGAATGGACTGAGACATCTGGGGGACTCTGGGAATCGTGGCACCACCCTGGAGTTCCTCCTCGCCTTTCCTGTGGAGAGCGCCTCCTCTTGAGATGCGAGGGGAACGCCCGGAATTTTTCCCGAACACCCAGTGAAAGGTTCCCTCCTCAAGAGCTAGGAGGCGGAAACGGGGCTCCTCTGGATGTGATCGGGACTCTCGTGCTTCCTCTCAAGTGGAGACGGGTATGTCGGGGAACTTATTGAGTTGCAGCAAGGGTGTGAATGACCCTTTGGAAGTTCCAGAAGTTAGCTGTGATTAGCCTCGAGACACCTCAGCGGAAATGGGCCTCATCTCGCCCGGAGGGGAGAACCTCCTGGATTTTCTCGAGTTGCGGCAGGTGCTCTCGACTTACGACGGGGACCTCAGAGTCCCGCTCTGGTGGCCTCAGGAAAGGCCAGTCCCCATGCGAGTTGCTCGCGGCCTTCTCGGGATTCCACTCCCGTCGATGCTGGGTCCTATGACCTTGTGTGGAGTCAGTGCCGGAACCTGAGGATTCCTCTCCAGTGCCGACATGGATCTTGGGGTACTTCTGGAGTCTCCCCAGGGATGTCAGTCCTCGTCTCGAGTGGGGGGCATGCACGTGCGCTTTCCTCCCGAGCTGTAGCAGCAGTGTCTCGCTTCCCTTCGCGTGGATCAAGGGATCTGTGGCTTTCCCTCGAGGCTTTTCCGACGAGGCTTTCCGACGAGGCTTTCCCACAGGACTGTCCCATGTGCAAACCGTGGTGTGAGTCGATCCTCGGCTTGAACGTCGAGGCAGTGCAGGGAAAACAGGTTTCCCTGGAATGGACTGAGACATCTGGCGGACTCTGGGAACTGTGGCAAGACCCTGGAGTTTCTCTCGCCTTTCTTGTGGAGAGCGCCTCCTCTCGAGAATGCGACGGGAACGCCGGGAATACTTGACCGAACACGCAGGGAAAGGATCCCTCCTCTCGAGCGAGGAGTCGGACACGGGGCTCCTCTGGATGTGGGCGGTACTCTCGTGCTTCCTCTCAGTGGAGACGGGTGTGTCGGGAAACTTTTTCAGTTGCAGCAAGTGTGTGAAGGACCATTTGGAAGTTCCAGAGGTTAGGTGTGATTTGCCTCGAGACGCCTCAGCGTAATGGGCCTCATCTCGCCTGGAGGGGAGAACCTCCTGGATTTTCTCGAATTGCAGCAGGTGCTCTCGAGTTATGACGAGGACCTGAGGGATACGCTCTAGTGGCCTCAGGAAAGGCTAGACCCCATGCGAGTTGCTCAGGGGCCTCTCGGGATTCCTCTCCCGTCGATGCCGGGGCCAAAGACCTTGTGGGGAGTCGGTGCCGGAACCTGAGGATTCCTCTCCAGTGCTGACATGGATCTTGGGGTACTTCTGGAGTCTCCTCAGGGGAGTCAGTCCTCGTCTCCCGTGGGGGCATGCACGTGCGCTTTCCTCCCGAGCTGTAGCAGCAAGACACGCTTCCATAGGGGTGGATCAAGGGATCTGTGGCTTTCGCTTGAGGCTTTCCCACGAGAATTTCCCACGAGGCTTTCCCACAGGGCTGTCCCACGTGCCACTGTGGTGTGAGTCGATCCTCGGCTTGAACGTCGAGGCAGTGCAGAGAAAACAGTTTTCCCTGGAATGGACTGAGACATCTGGGGGACTCTGGGAATGGTTGCACGACCCTGGAGTTCCTCTCGCCTTTCCTGTGGAGAGCGCCTCCTCTTGAGATGCGACGGGAACGCCGGGAATTCTTTCCTGACCAGGCAGAGAAAGGATCCCTCCTCTCGAGCTTGGAGGCGGAAACAGGGCTCCTATGGATGTGGCGGGACTCTCGTGCTTCCTCTCGAGTGGAGACGGGTATGTCGGGGAACTTCTTGAGTTGCAGCAAGGGTGTGAAGGACCCTTTGGAAGTTACAGATGTTAGATGTGATTAGCCTCGAGACGCCTCAGGTGGAATGTTTCCTCATCTCGCCTGGAGGGGAGAACCTCCTGGATTTTCTTGGGTTGCGGCCGTTGCTCTCGATTTACGACGGGGACCTCACTGACCCTCTCTGGTGGCCTCAGGAAAGGCCAGTCCCCATCCGAGTTGCTCCTGGGCCTCTCGGGATTCCTCTCCCATCGATGCCGGGGCCTAAGACCTTGTGTGGAGTCGGTGCCGGAACCTGAGGATTCCTCTCCAGTGCTGACATGGATCTTGGGGTACTTCCGGAGTCTCCCCAGGGGAGTCAGGCCTCATCTCGTGTGGGGACATGCACCTGCGCTTTCCCCCGAGCTGCAGCTGCAGTGTCGCGCTTCCCTTCGCGTGGATCAAGGGATCTGTGCCTTCCCCTCGAGGCTTTCCCACGAGGCTTTCCCAAGGGCTCTCCCACGTGCCACCGTGGTGTGAGTCGATCCTCGGCTTGAACGTCGAGGCAGTGCAGGGAAAACAGGTTTCCCTGGAATGGACTGAGACATCTGGGGGACTCTGGGAATGGTGGCACGACCCTGGAGTTCCTCTCGTCTTTCCTGTGGAGAGCGCCTCCTCTTGATATGCGACGGGAACGCCGGGAATTCTTTCCCGAACACGCAGGGAAAGGATCCCTCCTCTCGAGCTAGGAGGCGGAAACGGGCTCCTCTGGATGTGGGCGGGACTCTCGTGCTTCCTCTCGAGTGGAGCCTGGTATGTCGGGGAACTATTTGAGTTGCAGCAAGGGTGTGAAGGACCCTTTGGAAGTTCCAGATGTTAGATGTGATTAGCCTCGAGACGCCTCAGCACATAGGCGCCTCATCTCGCCTGCAGGGGAGGACCTCCTGGATTTGCTCGAGTTGGCGGCAGGTGCTCTCGACTTACGACGGGGACCTCAGAGTCGGCTCTGGTGGCCTCAGGAAAGGCCAGTCCCCATGCGAGTTGCTCCCGGGCCTCTCGGGATTCCACTCCCGTCGATGCTGGGGTCCTAAGACCTTGTGTGGAGTCAGTGCCCGAACCTGAGGATTCCTCTCCATTGCCGACATGGATCTTGGGGTACTTCTGGAGTCTCCCAGAGAAGTCAGTCCTCATCTCCGAGTGGGGGCATGCACGGACGCTTTCCTCCCGAGCTGTAGCAGCAATGTCACGATTCCCTTCCCGTGATCAAGGATCAGGGCTTTCCCTCGAGGCTTTCCCACGAGGCTTTCCCACAGGGATGTCCACGTGCCACCGTGTGTGAGTCGATCCTCGGCTTGAACGTCGAGGCAGTGCAGGGAAAACAGGTTTCCCTGGAATGGACTGAGACATCTGGGGACTCTGGAATGTGGCCCGACCCTGGAGTTCCTCTCGCCTTTCCTGTGGAGAGCGCCTCCTCTTGACATGCGACGGGAAAGCCGGGAATCTTTTCCGAACACGCAGGGAAAGATCCCTCCTCTCGAGCTATGAGGAACGGGGCTCCTCTGGATGTGGCGGACTCTCGTGCTTCCTCTCGAGTGGAGACGGGTATGTCGGGGAAATTCTTGAGTTGCAGCAAGGGTTGAAAGACCCTTTGGAAGTTCCAGATATTAGATGTGATTAGCCCGAGACGCCTCAGGTGAAATGTTCCTCATCTCGCCTGGAAGGGAGAACCTCCTGGATTTTCTTGGGTTGCGGCCGTTGCTCTCGATTACGACGGGGACCTCACTGACCCTCTCTGGTGCCTCAGGAAAAGGCCAGTCCCCCCA
>NW_017205874.1:0-5103 GCF_001704415.2 Capra hircus
AGCATTCCTCTCCAGTGCAGACATGGATCCTGGTTACTTCTGGAGTCTCCCAATGGAGTCAGTCCTCGTCTCGAGTGTGGGGCATGCACGTGCGCTTTCCTCCCGAGCTGTAGCAGCAGTGTCACGCTTGCTTCGCGCTGTGGATCAAGGGATCTGTGGCTTTCCCTTGAGGCTTTCCCACGAGGCTTTCCCGAGGCTTTCCCACAGGGCGCTGCCCCACGTGCCACCGTGGTGTGAGTCGATCCTCGGCTTGAAAAGCGATGCAGTGCAGGGAAAACAGGTTTCCCTGGGAATGGACTGAGACACCTGGTTGACTCTGGAGTGGTGTCACGACCTGGAGTTCCTCTCGCCTTTCCTGTGGAGAGCGCCTCCTCTTGAGATGCGACGGGGAACACCGGAATTCTTTCCGACCAAGCACGGAAAGGATCCCTCATCTCAGGCTAGGACTCGGAAACGGGGCTCCTCTGGATGTGGCGGGACTCTCGTGCTTCCTCTCAAGTGGAGACGGGTATGTCGGGGAACTTCTTGAGTTGCAGCAAGGGTGTGAAGAACCTTTGGAAGTTCCAGAGGTTAGTGTGATTAGCCTCGAGACGCCTCAGCAGAAATGGGCCTCATCTCGCCTGGAGGGGAGAACCTCCTGGATTTTCTCGAGTTGCAGCAGGTGCTCTCGACTTACGACGGGGACCTCAGGGACCCGCTCTGGTGGCCTCAGGAAAGGCCAGTCCCCATGCGAGTTGCTCGGGGGCCTCTCGGGATTCCTCTCCCGTCTATGCCGGGGCATTAGATCTTGTGTGGAGTCGGTGCCGGAACCTTAGCATTCCTCTCCAGTTCTGACATGGATCTTGGGGTTCTTCTGTAGTCTCCCCAGTGGAGTCAGTCCTCGTCTCGAGTGGGGGCATGCACATGCGCTTTCCTCCGAGCTGTAGCAGCAGTGTCACGCTTTCCCTTCGCGTGGATCAAGGGATCTGTGGCTTTCCCTCGAGGCTTTCCAACGAGGCTTTCCCACAGGGCTGTCCCACGTGCCACCATGGTGTGAGTCGATCTTCCTTGAAAGCCGAGGCAGTGCAGGGAAAGCAGGTTTCCCTGGAATGGACTGAGACATCCTGGGGGACTCTGGGAATGTGGAACGACCCTGGAGTTCCTTTCGCCTTTCCTGTGGAGAGCGCCTCCTCTTGAGATGCGTCGGAAACGCCGGGAATTCATTCCCGACCACGCAGGGAAAGGATCCCTCCTCTCGAGCTAGGAGGCGGAAACGGGGCTCCTCTGGATGTGGCGGACTCTCGTGCTTCCTCTCGAGTGGAGACGGGTATGTCCGGGAACTTCTTGAGTTGCAGCAAAGGTGTGAAAGCCCCTTTGGAAGTTCCAGAAGTTAGATTTGATTAGCCTTGAGACGCCTCAGTGGAAATGGGCCTCATCTTGCCTGGAGGGGGAGAAGCTCCTGGATTTTCTCGAGTTGCGACAGGTGTTCTCGACTTACGACGGGGACCTCAGGACCCGCTCTGGTGGCCTCAGGAAAGGCCAGTCCCCATGCAGGTAGCTCGCGGGCCTCTCGGGATTCCACTCCCGTCGATGCTAGGGCCTAAGACCTTGGTGGAGTCAGTGCCGGAACCTGAGGATTCCTCTCCAGTGCTGACATGGATCTTGGGTACTTCTGGAATCTCCTCAGGGAGTCAGTCCTCGTCTCGAGTGGGGGCATGCACGGTCGCTTTCCTCCAGAGCTGTTGCAGCAGTGTCACGTTTCCCATCGCGTGGATCAAGGGATCTGTGGCTTTCCCTCGAGGCTTTCCACGAGCTTTCCCACGAGGCTTTCCCACAGGGCTGTCGCACGTGCCACCGTGGTGTGAGTCGATCCTTGGCTTGAAAGTCGAGCAGTGCAGGGAAAAGAAGTTTCCCTGGAATGGACTGAGACATCTGGCGGACTCTGGGAATGTGGCACGACCCTGGAGTTCCTCTCGCCTTTCCTGTGAAGAGCGCCTCCACTTGAGATGCGACGGGAACGCCGGAATTCTTTCCCGACCACGCAGGGAAAGGATCCCTCTTCTCGAGCTAGGAGGCGGAAACGGGGCTCCTCTGGATATGGCGTGACTCTCGTGCTTCCTCTCGAGTGGATTCGGGGTATGTCGGGGAACTTCTTGAGTTGCAGCAAGGGTGTGTGAAGGACCCTTTGGAAGTTCCAGATGTTAGATGTCATTAGCCTCGAGACACCTCAGCGGAAATGGGCCTCATCTAGCCTGGAGGGGAGAACCTCCTGGATTTTCTCAAGTTTGCGGTGCTCTGGACTTACGACGGGGACCTCAGGGACCCGCTCTGGCGGCCTCAGGAAAGGCCAGTCCCCTTGCGAGTTTTTGGGGGCCTCTCGGGGGCCTCTCGGGTTTCCTCTCCCGTCGATGCTGGGCCTAAAACCTTGTGCGGAGTCAGTGCCGGAACCTGAGGATTCATCTCCAGTGCTGACATGGAGCTTGGGGTACTTCTGGAGTCTCCCCAGGGGAGTCAGTCCTCGTCTCGAGTGGAGGCATGCACGTGCGCGTTCCTCCTGAGCTGTAGCAGCAGTGTCACGCTTCCCTTCGCGTGGATCAAGGGATAAGGGCTTCCCTCGAGGCTTTCCCACAGGGCTGTCCCACGTGCCACCGTGGTGTGAGTCGATCCTCGGCTTGAAAGTCGAGGCAGTGCAGGAAAACAGGTTTCCCTGGAATGGACTGAGACATCTGGGGGACTCTGGGAATGTGGCACGACCCTGGAGTTACTCTCGAGTTTCCTGTGGAGAGTGCTTCCACTTGAGATGCGACGGGAACGCCGGAAATTCTTTCCCGACCGCGTAGGGAAAGATCCCTCCTCTCGAGCTTGGAGGCGGAAACGGGGCTTCTCTGGATGTGGGCGGGACTCTCGTGCTTCCTTTCGAGTGGAAACAATATATCGGGGAACTTCTCGAGTTGCAGCAAGGGTGTGAAGGACCCTTTGGAAGTTCCAGAGGTTAGGTGTGATTAGCCTGGAGACGCCTCAGTGGAAATGGGCCTCATCTCGCCTGGAGGGCAGAACCTCCTGGATTTTCTCGAGTTGCGGCAGGTGCTTTCGACTTACGACGGGAACCTCAGGGACCCGCTGTAGTGGCGTCAGGAAAGGCCAGTCCCCATGCGAGTTGCTCGGGGGCCTCTCGGGATTCCTCTCCCGTCGATGCAGAGGCCTAAGATCTTGTGTGGAACCGGTGCCGGAACCTGAGGATTCCTCTCCAGTGCTGAAATGGATCTTGGGGTACTTCTGGAGTCTCCCAAGGAAGTCAGTCCTCGTCTCGAGTGGGGCATGCAGTGCGCTTTCCCCCGAGCTGTAGCAGCAGTGTCACGCTTCCCTTCGCGTGGATCAAGGGATCAGGAGCTTTCCCTCGAGGCTTTCCCACGAGGCTTTCCCACGAGGTTTTCCCACAGGGCTGTCCCACGTGCCACCGTGGTGTGAGTCGATCCTCGCCTTGAAAGTCGAGGCAGTTCAGGGAAAATAGTTTTCCCTGGAATGGACTGAGACATCTGGGGGACTCTGGGAATGGTGACACGACCCTGGAGTTCCTCTCGCCTTTCCTGTGGAGACACCTCCTCTTGAGATGCGACGGGTACGCCAGGAATTCTTTCCCGACCACGCAGGGAAGGGTTCCCTGCTCTCAAGCTATGAGGCGGAAACGGGGCTCCTCTTGATGTGGGCGGGACTCTCGTGCTTCCTCTCGAGAGGAGACGGGTATGTCGGGGAACTTCTTGAGTTGCAGCAAGGATGGGAAGGACCCTTTGTAAGTTACAGAGTTTAGGTGTGATTAGCCTGGAGGTGCCTCAGCAGAAATGGGCCTCATCTCGCCTGGAGGGGAGAACCTCCTGGATTTTCTCGAGTTAGGGCAGGTGCTCTCGACTTACGACGGGGATCTCAGGGACCCGCTCTGGGGGCCTCAGGAAAGGCCATTCCCCATTCGAGTTTCTCAGGGCCTCTCGCGATTCCTCTTCCGTCGATGCTGGGGCCTAAGAACTTGTGTGGAGTCGTTGCCAGAACCTGAGGTTTCCTGTCCAGTGCTGACATGGATCTTGGGGTACTTCTGGAGTCTCCCCATGGGAGTCACTCCTCGTCTCGAGTGGGGGCATGCACCAGCGCTTTCTTCCCGAGGTGTAGCAGCAGTGTCATACTCCTGTCGCGTGAATCAAGGGATCAGTGGCTTTCCCTCGAGGCTTCCTCACGAGGCTTTCCCATAAGGCTTTCCCACGAGGCTTTCCCACAGGGCTGTCCCACGTGCCACCGTGGTGTGAGTCTATCCTTGGCAGGAAAGTCGAGGCAGTGCAGGGAAAACAGGTTTCCCTGGAATGGACTGAGACATCTGGGGGACTCTGTGAATGGTGGCACCACCCTGGAGTTCCTCTCGCCTTTCCTGTGGAGAGCGACTCCTCTTGAGAAGCGACGGGAACGCTGGGTATTCTTTCCCGACCACGAAAGGAAATGATCCCTCCTCTCGAGCTAGGAGGCGGAAACGGGGTTCCTCTGGATGTGAGCGGGACTCTCGTGCTTCCTCTCAAGTGGAGACGGGTATGTCGGGGAACTTCTTGAGTTGCAGCAAGGGTGTGAATCACCCTTTGGAAGTTACAGAGGTTTGGTGTGATTAGCCTCGAGACACCTCAGCAGAAATGGGCCTCATCTCGCCTCAGGGGAAATCCACCTGGATTTTCTCTTGTTGCGGCAGGTGCTCTCGACTTCCGATGGGACCTCAGCGACCCGCTCTGGTGGCCTCAGGAAAGGCCAGTACCCAGGCGAGTTGCTCGGGGCCTCTCGGACTCCTCTCCCGTCGAGGCCCGGGCCTAAGATCTTGTGTGGAGTCGGTGCCGGAACCTGAGGATTCCTCTCCATTGCTGACATGGATCTTGGGCTACTTCTCGAGTCTCCCCAGGGGAGTCTTTCGTCGTCTCGAAGTGGGGGGCATGCACGTGAGCTTTCCTCCGAGCTGAAGCAGCAGATTCACGCTTCCCTTCCCGTGGATCAAGGGATCTGTGGCTATCCCTCGAGACTTTCCCACGAGGCTTCCCACAGGTTGTACCACGTGCCACCGTAGTGTGAGTCGTTCCTCGGCATGAAAGTCGAGGCAGT
>NW_017205875.1:0-18446 GCF_001704415.2 Capra hircus
TTTTTTCTCCTTCTCAAAGGATGGAACATTTTGTATTTGCACTGACTTTATGTCTTGACTTCATGTACAATTAGATATTGATTTTTTTAGTTGACATACAATAGGACTAAAAATATTGATATAATACTGATAACTCATGTTGGTATGTGTGGTTGTCACATAGGATTCACAGGAGATTTAGATTCACAGTTGTCAACGTAAAGGATGAATGCTATTTAGCTTCTTCGTGACTCTAGACCACGAATGAAGAGTTTTTCCTCAACATATTTCACTGAGGGAAATACAAGGATGATAGGCATAATACTAACTCACGGATATCGAAGCATTGTTCACAATACAGATCTGATTTTCGAAATCAGGGTTCTTTCAGTGTCCTTGAACAGCATTTGTTTTTCTGGATACAGAAGAAAAAAACTCATGAGTATCAAACTGGTTCCAGAAAAACATGTGTATGAATTGTTATCTTCCTGAACCAGGGATCAAACCCACATCACTTCCACCTCCTGCACTGGTAGGCAGAGTATTTCTTGATCAACTGCGCCACCTGGGAATCGACATACATTTCAAGGACCACTGCCATCAGCTTCTACTGTTCATGACCAAACTAGGAGAAACAACATTGGAAGAAGGACTCATAAGGGTACTCATAGGAAGTACTCATAAGTCAAGGAACCGTTCTACTGGGTCCTCTCGTTATTACTGGGACAGTCAGTTCCTCCGATGATGATGGGTATAACTGAAAAATTATTACAAATGCATGGGATGCGATGTCTACATGATAAATGTGTTCCTCTTATACTATTGCTTCAGGATGTCTACTTCTGCATGAACGACTGCACTCAAGGGATGCCTGCTATTCCAGCTCAAGCAACAGATAGTCAAGTGCAGATCATTGTCCTTTGTTGAAAATAATCAGCAGTTTGTCAACATAGGGAACATGCCGGAGGAACCCTTGGGATGGAACTCTAAAAACAGGTTGGGCCCTCTTTTTGCCAGGCCCTGCGATAAAATACAAATCAGAAAAAGAAAAATAGCATCGGTTTTGTCAGGACTTCCTCATCTTTTCTTTCTCGGTAGCAGGAAGCAGACATTGAGGCCAGAGGACTGCAGGATTTCATTGTGAACTAACGTTGGGTGGGGTGGAGGCTCATCACTCTAGTAAGAATGTGGCTCACTAAAACGGAATTTCATTCACTTCATGGACATAGAGTTCTAGAATCCTTCATTAAGGAATTCAATAAGCTATATTTCCTTACAACCTTTCACAATCTCTTGGTTTACAAGAATGTCAATTGCTAGTCCAGCACTTATACAATGAGTGTTACAGGTAGTATGAGTGTATAAATGATGACGAGCAATGACAGGAAGTTTATTTATTCTCTGTTTGAATTCTTGATTTTTTATAATAATTTTTTATAATATCCTTACAGATGTGAATATTTTAGTGACATGTATAAATACACGTTGAGTAGTGCTATGATAACTCATAGTGTTGCACAATAAATATCATGGTTATTATGTGCTTTTCATATATTCCTTTGGAGATTCTCTTGCATTATACATCATCCATAAGATATTTAATAGTTTCCTAAACTGTACAGTAGGTCCTTGTGGCTTTCTTTATATATGGTAATGTATTTGTTAATAATTCAAACAAAAACTGGTACAACAAATATTCATAGTGACATTCACGATAGCTCAAAGGTAGAACTCATTCAAGTGTCCGTTGGTGGGAGACTGAATATGCAACGCAAGGTATATTCAGAAGCTTGAACGGTATTCCACCATACAAAAAAGTACATTAAATGGTGCTGCCACTCTGCAAGACATTACACAAATGACTCCAAAACGAACACGTGGAAGAAATACATAGTTCGATTCCAATTCATGCTATGTACCCAAAAGGATTGGGAAAGGGGGCTGAAAAAATAGGATACTCCTTCCGTCATACTCACAACAGCATGATTCACACTGGCAAACAAACAGAAGCAATCGAAGTGTCCATGGCAGCCAATTCCATAAACAAACTGTGGTATACACACAATGGAATCTGATTCGGCCCTTCAAAGTCAGTAATTCTGACAATGCGACAATGTGGACAAACCTTATGGTCATTTAGATTAAGTGAAATAAACCAGACCAAGAAAAGACAAACGTTCTGTGATTCCGCTCATATGAGATATCCAAACAAGTCAAATCTGTCAGAAATAGCAGAAAGTGATTCCGACCGATCGAAAAGAGTTCATGTTTCATGGACCTCAGTTTCCCTTGGAAAAACTGACTTCCATCATATCTCCAAAACCAATTAGACAAATAACTGGAAGCTATATCCAGTCAAATGAATGTAGACATAATGTATACAGTGTACACCAAACTCACTCAAACTTCTCAACAGACAAAAGGCAAAACTGTATCTGTGGCACCTCAGCTTAGCTTAAAACTGTATCTACGGTACCTCCTTCTGCTTATAAAATTTAACAACAACAACAACACACTAAAGGCTATCCAAAAAAGGATAGAAAACACATATAACATCAACTTTAAAAATTAGAAATTGAAACGGTGAAAAACCTTATTCACAAAACTTAAACACAAGCCACAGGAAACTATATTTATAAAATATGATATCTGATAAAGGATTGTTCTCCAAATATACCAAAAAATCTAGAACAATCTCATAAAAAATGTTATACACCTAAACACCTGGCCTACAAAAATATAAAGATAGTAAATAAGCCTATCAAAAAGACTCAAACCACATAGCATTAGGAAATGACAAACTAAAATAACAGTGAGGTAGCACTGCACACCTATTAGATCCAGTCAACTCAAGAAAAGGGGGTAGGGCACAGCTTCTCCGGTGGCTCAGTGGTAAAGAATCTGCCTGACAATGCAAGACACTCTAGTTCGGTCCCTTACCCCAGAAGATCCCACAAGCCACAGAGAAACATAGCTGGATTTTTCCACAGCTAAACAAGGCTCACCTGTGACCTGAATCCTTCATGTCCAGCACTTACTAAACAGCTTTTGAAAACATGTCCAGACAAAAAAGGATCGCATGATTATATACAACAGCTCGACTTGTAATCACTACAAACTTTCAAATATCAGGATGTCTTCAGTAGATGACAGTGTAAACAAATGGGGATACATGCAAAGTGAAGGGGAGCAAATGCTACCACAAAATATACCACCTCAGCATGAGGATTAGTTGGACCCAATTAACTTTTTATTTTTTAGAGGACACATGATCATCTCTGAAACCCAAGTTCAAGACAGCTCTTCTGTGAGTCACATTTACCAGAGAAATCTCATTTCAAAGGATCCTCTCTATATGCAGATAGAAGGATGAGACACAGTCTTTTGAAACTCTTTTTCTTTTCTATCGATAGGGAAAGCTAAGCCGTAAATCTGCACAGCCACCATACCCTTCCTTTCCTTTGGTTGTATTTTTTTAATATTTGTTTCTGTTTTCATTTGGCTGCGCCAGGTCAACCTTCATTGAGGCAAGCCAGATATTTAGCTACAGCATGCAAATTCTCCTGTTGTGGCATGGGAGATCTAGTTCTTGGATCAGGAATGAACCTGGGCCTCCTTCTTTGGGAGTGTCCAGTCTCAGCCACTGGACCACCAGGAAGTGCCTGTTTTGTTTTCAGATGGAAGATGGAATCTAAGGGTGATATCTTGGGCCATTTCAGTCACTGACTCAGTTTCCTGAGTTTGTCCAAAGCACGCACAAGGTGCACATTATTAAACTGGTTTGCAAAACAAGAAAAGGTTGTCTGCTACAACACTGTATGCTTACAAATATCTAAATGGGTAAATGGCATAGTATTGATTTTTCATTACTATGGGGGGAGAAAGAATGCAGGATTCATACATGTTACAACACGAATAAATATTCAAACCATCTTCAGTGAAAAAAAAAATCCACATAGAAAAGGCCACCCAGAACCCTTTATTCACCATGTCTGCTTTCAATCCATCAAGTTTGTCCAAATAACTGAAATCTCAGTAACACTCTAAATAAAGAAAAAAGGATGAAGATGGAAACAAAAGATATATTCATACACTTGAACATTGCAAAGTGGAAGTGGGGCGGTGGATTACATTATAACGTAGATACCATATGATTTCCTGATTTTGGAGATTATGTGCTGGTTCTGCAGAAGGTACCCATTTTGGCATAAAACACATAGAGTCTTTTAGATGATGTGGCAAATGCTAGCACTTGTTCCCATTGCTAGGCATTTTCTGTACATTTTAAATGACTGGAAAGTATACTAGGTTTCAAACAACCATGTCAATACCACAAAAGAAATTTAGAGTAGACAGGCAGGAAGCTTTCTGATACAGGCCAAGACTTACCCAGACGAAGTTCAAGGGAAGCTGCGATGCTCACTGCCCTTGAAGGAGTCCACGTGGAATGAAGAAGTACTGTGGGAAGTCTCTTAGTAACCACCATGTCTTGGGTCCTCTGGATGACCTACTGCAGGAGAAACAGATGTTACAGATAAAACGTTCCACATCACTTTCACAAAAGTTGTTAGACTACTTTCAGTAAAGCTGAATCATTTGGGATCAATTTACAATCATATAATAGACTACCATTTACAGTCCAAAAATCACTTGCATTTCTAGACACTCATAACAATCAAAAAAAAAATTAAGAAACTCCCACTTAAATAAAACATCTAGCAACAAACTTAATCAAGAACATAAAAGACCAGTAGTCAGAAAACTAGAAAGCACTGATAAAGAAACCAAAGAAAACACAAATACACAGAAAACTATTCCACGCTCATGCACTGGAACAATGAGGAATTAAAAGGTCCATTCCAACCAAAGTCATCAACAAATACACGGACTGCAATCACAAAATAACATTCAATGGCATTTTTCACAGAAATAGAAATATTCCTCATATTAGACTGCTATGTTAACCAGGACCTTAAACGGCCAAAAAGACTCTGAGAAAGAGGAACACAGCTGGAGGCATCTTCCTAACCCTCTTCAAACTACATCACGGAGCTGTAGTGACCACCACAGTGAGGAACTGGCAGGAACACAGACACATGGACTCCAGGAGAGAATAGAGAGCCCAGAAACGAACCCACATGTACATGGTCAGTTCCTGAAAATCAAACCAGGAACGAGCGAAGAGGAAAGGACAGTCTTCTCAAGAAACAGTGACAGGAAACGGCCACCTCCACGGAAGAACATCAGTGTTCATCCTCTACATCATCTAACGCAAATCGAACTGAAAACCCACCGCTTTGCACACGGAGCTCTTTCCCCCTGAGTCCTCCGAGATGGACCTCCAGTCAGCCCTCAGCTGGACACAGGAAACGTCTACTCCGTCCTCATGTTTCGCTCTTGCAGCGCCTCCCTGCTGGTGGGCACTGAGGCAACCCTGCTCCTCTCAGCCTGGATGCAGCCCTGTTATCCAGAAGCCTGAGCCCTGATGGTCCTGAGGAGACAAAGCTCCCGCCAGCTGCTCACGGGGCAGAGTCTAAAGGCAAAGCGTCCTGCGCCCGCGGGTCAGAGGGGGCTTTGGCGCCCCCCTGCGGGCCACAGGAGAAGAGCGGGCAGCCCGGCGCTCACAGACCTCAGAGGGCTCACCCAGAAGCAGCTCTGCTGCGAGCACTCAGACTGGAAGCCCAAACTGAAATGGAGCAGAATAGCTCCATGACCCTCCGCAAAACATGGCTAAGGAACAATCAGAGCCTGTATGGAATGCAGCCATAAAAAGGAACACATGTGAGTTTGTTCTAATAAAGGGGAGGGAAGTCAGTCAAAGAGAGAAAAACATGGAATCTAGAAGGATGGTACTGACGAGTCTGTTCACAGAGCAGCAATGGAGGTGCAGACATAGAGAACAGACTTACAGACGAGGGTGGGGAACAAGAGGGAGAGGGTGAGATGAATGGAGAGAGCAGCATGGATGCAGGTACACCAACCTTTGTAAATAGACAACCAATGGGAATTTGCTGTATGATTCAGGGAACTCAAACTGGGGCTCAGTAGTAACCTAGAGAGGTGGGAATGCGTGCGAGGTGGGAGGGAGATTCCAGAGCAAGAGGACATAGGTACACCTATGGTTAATTCATGTGGATGTATGACAAATCAAACCAATATTGTAAAGCAATGATCAATCAACTAAAAAGAAATAACTGTTTAAAAAATATGAACATACACACAAACTTTGCAACAAGGTAACTCCATTTAAAAAACTATTGAAATTTTAGAAAACTACAAACGTTCTACATGACCTTCGGTCTGGTGATCAGGTCTAACATACACAGAACAAGCCAACTTACCCAATTATGAATACAAATGAGTTAACACATTGCCTTTTATCATTTCATACATTTACCCTGTGGAGGACCTTACTCGAGAGAACCAAAAAGAAACTGCTAAATGAACCACGGACCACCCACCCTGGCCAGGCAACAGAGAAAAGAAAACACTTGCAGGAGTCATCTCACAACAGGAGGTCCTGGGAAGGAACAAGGAACGAACAAGCTACCACCAACCAGAATTCTGGAGAGGTCAGGAGATGGGAGGCTCCAGTTCAGAGGTCCTACCAACCTCCCAGGATGCACTTCGCTGGAATCCATCTCGGCTGAGTGATGCGTGTGCCCCCAAGAAGGATCCCAATTCAGAATGCCTGGCAAGAGACAAACCAGAAATGAACCCGATGACCATAAAACCTGAGAGTGCGAGCCACGTGACAGAGTGGTTCTCTCCGTTTCCCTCACCCTCCTGCCCTCCACCCCGGCAGCCCTTCCCAATGAAGCCTCTCGCTTGGACAGCACTCCTCTCCTCAGACAACTCATTGCCCAGTGTCAGACAAGAACTCACTCTCAAGCCCTGGAAGGGAACCCCCTTCCTTCATCAAAAGCAATATCCAGGAGAAAAGAGCTTCAAAACGCTATCTTGCAGAGAAGGAAATCAGACAAGGCAATGGCAGCCCGCTCCAGTACCATTGCCTGGAGAATCCCACGGACAGAGGAGCCTGGTAGGCTGCAACCCCGGGGTCACTAAGAGTCGGACACGACTTCACTGAGTGACTTCACTTTCACTTTTCACTTTCATGCACTGGAGGAGGACATGGCAACCCACTCCAGTGTTCTTGCCTGGAGAATCCCAGGGACAGAGGAGCCTGGTAGGCTGCTGTCTATGGGGTCGCGCAGAGTCAGGCACGACTGAAGCGACGCGGCAGCAGCAGCAGAGAAGGAAATGGCACCACCTGCAGTACTCTGGTCTCAGAAATCCTAGGGACAGAGGAGCTTGGTGGGCTACAGTCCAAAAGCAGGGCATTTCTGACGGGAGGAAACAGTCCCAGGGAAGCTGAGCTGCTCACCAAAGGCCCCAGAGCTTTGGATAGCACACCAGAGCTGTGGCTGAGGATTCCCAGCTGCCATGCCTCTTGATCCTGGCCTCTTTCACTAGATACGTGTGTGGAAAACTAGAATCTCAAATATGCCCTGGTGGTTCCATAGTCAAGAATCCACCTGCCAGTGCTGGAGATGCATGTGCGATCCCTAGGATGGGAAGATGCCACATCCTATGGAGCCCGTGTGCCACAAGTGCCGAGCCTGTGCTCTAGATCCTGGAAGCCACGATGCCGAGTTCACATGCCGCAGCCACTGAAGCCCGTGAGCCTGTGCCCCTCAACAAGAGGACACACTGCAGTGAGAAGCCTGCAAACTACTAGTTATGGCCCATGCTCACCAAAACTAGAGAAAAGCCCACACACAAAGATGCAACACAGCCAACAATCAATAAAACTCTTTTCCTAAACAAATGCACATCTGACAAAGAAACTGTACTCGAATTGTCCAAGAACACTAGAGCAAACAAGCCCATTCATAATTGGTAACGACTGAAATAGACACCTGGCCACTGAGGGTATATTGATAGTAAACTATCATACAAAAACATACTCAAGATACTGGTGCGATGCACGCAGAGCCCCCTTTGAAAGACAATCTGACAGTTTTTTTTTTTTTCAGTAACCACGTGGGACAAGCACTGAATTCTGTGTATGACAAGCGGTGGAAGCCAGGTATCTTACCATTGGAAGGCAAAGTTCCAGATAAACAAAAGGAAACGTTACAATGTCCATGTCGTGGTGGATCAGGTTGGAGACATCATCACAAATTACCTTTAACTGAATATGTTCAAAGGTGAGCTGGAATACATGGAGATATATCTCCATGTATTGTCAGCTGAGCATATTGAGCTCCTACATGTATGTTTTAAATATCCTTCTCTAATAAAAGGGAACAGGAAACATCTCCGATGGCCTGGTGGTAAAGAAGCTGCCTACCGATGCAGGGAACACGGGTTCAATTCCTGTGTAGAAGATTCCACACGCCCAGGGGCAATGAAGCCCTTGAACAACTCTTGACGTTTGCATGCTCCAGAGCCCAAGTTCTGCACACAGAGAAAGCACTGCAATGAGAAGCCATGGCACAGCAACTAGAAGGTAGCCTCTGCTCACTACAACTAGACAAAGGAGCAATAAAGACCCAGCACAGTCAAAAATAATGTCATGTTAAAAAAAGGACAGTTCTTTGAAGAAATGACTGAGACTAGGGGTGAGACTGTAAATATATGAGCCAGGGTCATCTTCAATTATGAGAAATTAAAGAAACTAAAGACAACTATCAAGCTGTCCCAACGGATACAAATGAATGACGACACAGTGTTATCTGTATACACCAGCAAATAACAATCTGAAAGGGAATTGAAACAAACAATTCCCCTTCAATCATGTCAACATTAATAAAAGACTTTGCTATGGATGGAATGAGGATGACAAGACTGGCACACTGGAAATGATACATGATTGCGGAAAAATACCCTCAAGCCATGGACAGAGACTCCATAGCGATGACAAGACTTCAGTTGGCAATACCGTGGAATGCATCTGCCATCTGAAATGAAGATTCAATATGAATTACAAAAGGCTGAAAGGTGGCTGCTAAACCACAAAAGATGCCAGCATTCTTGGCCTCCAGAGGAGAATTCAATCCAGGGCAAGTGACGAAGCTTGATGGCTCAGAGGTTTTCTGTGAAAAAGTTTGATTCAAGTAGAAAAGAGATCGAGAGAGCTGCTGACGTAGACATTCAAAGGGGGAAGAAAGAGTACCCCCTGCTAGTCTTTAGCCAGATGGTATACAGCCACTAGCAGTCTGCTAAGGAAAGAAAGACAATGTCTCAGAGAATGGCACCAGGCCCCTCACCCACAGCATGCATTGAGATCACATTGGCAGCAGATGAGTCATCCCAGGCCAGAAAATGATGGACATGAATCTTGAAGAAAGGCAGATTTCCAAGCAAATATATAGTTTCATTCACAGAGGTTAAGAGAACCAGGTATGAGTAAGACAAACCGGTTTGTCGAGTCGTTTCTGAGCCCTTAGGGGGAACTGACCTGAAGACAGTACATTAACATACCTTAAGACAAACATTTCATAAGAACAATGCATTGCTTAGTTCAAGGTTTGAGAAAAGTTAAATTCAGGTGGAGCCAGGAGTTGTCATGGCAACGCAGAATTTTCAGAGAAACCTCCTTTTACATTTGTAACAAGATGGAGAAAAAAAAAAAACGCAGCACTCTTTGGTCTCCTGCCTCTTAAGAGAGAGAAAAAAACGTCTGACACTTGCAGTTTATTTTCTCTGTCTGGAGACCCCTGGCCTTCCTGCCTGTTATCCTCTCCAGGCCTGTAGGAAGCAATACACTCGGCTGCTTGGGAAAAGCGCGTGGGTCTGAGCTGTCTGCAAAGGGGTGAAGCGGTAAAACCCTTGGCCCCAAAGGCGAGGCTTTTCTGCGATCGCCATTTCAGTCGGCTCCGAGACTGCAAACAAAGAGGGCAGAAGACATGGTTCCCTGCTCCGCCGAGTCCGAGTTCCCTTACCTGTGGTCCACAGCCCTGCGCTCTGCTCGCTGGATGCCAATCGACGGGGACCCAGGAGCCCACGAAACGAGCAGTCCCAGCTGCAATGGCGAGCCCTGAGAGCACAACTGGGACCCCTGGCCCCGAGGCGCCGCCATGTTCACCCCGCCCCAGACCCGCTCCCGTGAGCCGCGCCCCTGACCAGCCGCCCAGGCTCGCCCCGCCCCCGAGGCGCGCACGGTGCGCCCCGCCCCCACGCCCCCTGCCAGGCCAGGCCCGGCGGACCGCGACTGCCTCCAGGGGAAACACAAGGACAAGCAGATCCACCCCACCGAGACAACCCAAGCTTTTTCTCAGCTGATCTGTCTATGATTTAGGGATAAAAAGCAAAGATGACCTAGGACAGCCATGATATTCTATAGAGCCAGACCCTGGCGCGCGGAGGCTTGAAGAGGGCCCGGGAGCGCTGCCTGAAACAGCAAGCCTCTGTAGCGTAGCGGTTAGGCAGGCTGGTAAGTCAGGCAGACTAGGGTCTGTAGGTCAGGAGTTCAAGTCCCGGGTTTAACTCTTTCCCTTTTAGGGGCGGGGGACCACAAGAGGCGGGGCTTAGACCAGAAAAGTTTCTTTTTATTTTAGAGGTTTATTGTGAAGCTTAGGGTTAGGGTTCGGGCAACCCCCCAACTCGCTCGGGTTCGGGTTCAGGGTTAGGGTTAGAATTCGGGGAACCCCCCTCTTCTTAGAGTTCGGGTTTGGGTTAGGGTTCAGGTCAGGGTCAGGGTTCAGGTTATGGTTAGGGCTTAAAGTGAGCGCTAATGGGGCCCATAGTTCTTTATTAGCCTGCCCTGGTGGGCCGAGGCTTGAAGAGTGCCTGGGAGCAGCATGAAACCCAGGGGGCTTTGTTAGCATAGCGGTTAGGCTGACGGCTGAGTAAACATGCAATCTGGCTTTGTGGGTCAGAAGTTCAAGTCCGGGCTTGCCTTTTTGCTTTGAGCGGGTGGGGGACCGCAAGGGGCGGGGCTTAGGCCAGAAAAGTTTCTTTTTCTTTTAGAGTTTAATTGTTAGGGTTAGGGTTAGGGTTAGGGTGCCGGCATCCCCTCAACTTGTTAGGGTTCAGGTTCAGAGTTCGGGTTACGGGAATCCCCTCCCTTCTTAGGGTTTGGATTTGGGTTCGGGTTAGGGTTCAGGGTTCGGGTTTGGGGTACGCGTTCGTGTTTGGGGTTTGGAGTTCAGGGTTTGGGGTTCCGGGTTCGCGGTTCTAGTTTGGGGTTTGGGGTTCCGATTAGGGGTTCAAGGTTCAGCTTAGGGGTTTGGGGTTTGGGGATCAGGTTATGGGTTCTCGGTTCAGATTAGGGGTTTGCAGTTCGGGTTTGGGGTTTGAGGATCGGGTTAAGGGTTTGGGGTTTGGGGCTCGCGGTTTGAGTTTGGGGCTTGGGATTGGGGTTTGGGGATCAGGTTAGGGGTTCTCGGATTGGTTTAGAGGTTCGCAGTTGGGGTTTGGGGTTTGAGGTTAGGGTTAGGGGTTTGGGGTTTGAGGTTCACGGTTGGGGTTGGGGATTTGGGATTCGGGTTAGGGGTTTGGGGTTCGCGGTTTGGGTTTGGGGTTGGGTTAGGGGTTCGCGGTTAGGATTTGGGGTTTGGGGTTCCGGGTAGGGATTCTCGGTTCGGGTTAGGGGTTGGCAGTTTAGGTTAAGGCTTAGGGGTTTGGGGTTTGGAGTTTGGGATTTGGGTGAGGGGTTCGCGGTTTGGGGTTCCAGTTATGGGTTTGGGGTTTGGTTGAGGTTGGGGTTGGGGATTAGGGGTTCGGTTTCTGGGTTGACGGTTTGGGTTAGGGATTAGGGGTTTAGGATTTGGGTTTGGGTTTGGGGATTCAGGTTTGAGGTTCCGATTAGGGGTTGAGTATGTGAGGTTTGTGGTTCGGGGGTCGAGATTTGAGGTTTGGGGTTTGGGGTTCAGGGGATTGGGTTCATGGTTTGGGGTTGGGGGTGTGAGGTGCAGTTTCGAGTTTTGCTGTTCGGGTTAGGAGTTAGGGGTTGGCAGTTCGGGGTTCGGCTTAGAGGTTTGGGGTGTGCGGTTTTGGATTTGAGGTTTGGGGTTCCGGTTAGGGGTTTGGGGTTTGGGGTTCGGGTTAGCAGTTTGGAGTTTGGGTTTGGGGGTTGGGTTTCGGGGTTTGGGGTTCGGTTTTGGTGTTCGCGGTTTGGGATTGGGGTTTGGGATTTGGGGTTCAGGTTAGGGGTTTGCGATTCGGGTTAGGGGTTTGGGGTTCGGGTTCGGGGTGTGGGGTGGGGGTACAGGTTAGGGGTTTGGGTTCAGGGTTTGGGGTTCGGTTTAGGGTGTGCGGTTTGGGTTTGGGTTTGGGGTTCGGGCTAGTGGTTTGGGGTTCGGGGTTGGGTTCTGGATTGGGGTTCGGAGTTATGGATTCGGGGTTTGGGCTACGTGTTTCAGGATTTGCGGTTCGGGGCTTGAGGGTCGGGGTTTGGGTTTGGGGTTTAGGGCTCGGGTTAGGGGTTTGGATTAGGGTTAGGGTTCACGGTACGGGTTAGGTGTTTGGGGTTCGGAGATTGGGGATTGGTTAGGGGTTTTGAGTTCGGGTAAGGGGTTTGGAGTTCCCGGTTCAGGGTTTGGGGTAGCGGTTGGATAGGGGTTCAGATTCAGGATATGGGGTTTGGGGTTCGGGTTCCATGTTTGGGTATGTGGTTCTGGGTTTGGGGTATGTGGTTCATTGTTTGGGGTTTGAAAGCCCTCCTTGCAGGGAGCTAGGTGCGCCTCCAGTACGGCAGAGATCTAGCCCTGCTCAGAGCCCCGATCTGGCAGAGTTCCCGTCGCGAGGCTGCTCTGCCGGGGGCTAGCCTTGCCCAGACTTGCCTTGCTTTTTGTCTCCCTCCCCAGGAAGGAGCTGGCTGCGCGAGCCTGGGAGACTCCACTGGTGCCTTCCTTGCCTCAGCTCCAATCCTGCCTTGCCTTTGCACATAGGTGCCAGGCGTCGTTGGGGAGGGCTTAGAGGGTGGTGGGTTGCACACTGCCAAGGGCTTCAGCAGTGAGAGCTCTGTCAGAGGGAAGGGAAGGGCAACTGCAGGGCTCCTCCAGCGGTTGCTTGGCCGCCCAGAATCAGCGCCGCATCGAGAGCACCAGGCTCCCAGGGCCCCTGGCTGGCGTTTTCAGCCCCGCACACACGGAGGCTTATTCCTTGGGCGCCCAGAAAGTGTATGACAGACGTAGGTTCCCAAGCACTCTCCTCCCCAGCAGAGACATATAGGCGGTTGGGGCCTGATCCTGCGTGTCTGGGTTCCGCCCACAGCCCCAACTCAGGGGAAGCAGCCCCTGAGGCAAGACCTGCTGGAGGAGCCCTGCGCGCCCCGCCTGATAGGCGAGAGCACCACCAGCAGGGAAGCGAGCCTCCTCGGGGGAAGAGGAGGCAGCCCAGCCCCGTCAAGCGGAAAGCCCTGCTTGCAAGGAGCTAAGTGCCCCTCCAGTACGGCAGAGCTCTAGCTCTGCTCAGAGCCCCGATCTGGCAGAGTCCTGGCGCGAGGCTGCTCTGCCGGGGCTAGCCTTGCCCAGACTTGCCTTGCTTTTAGGCTGCCTCCCCAGGAAGGAGCTGGCTGGGCAAGCCTGGGAGACGCCACTGGTGCCTTTCTTGCCTCAGCTCCAATCCTGCCTTGCCTTTGCACATAGGTGCCAGGCGTCGTTGGGGAGGGCTTAGGGGTGGTGGGTTGCTCACTGCCAAGGGCTTCAGCAGTGAGAGCTCTGGCAGAGGGAAGCGAAGGGCAAACTGCAGGGCTCCTCCAGCGGTTGCTTGGCCGCCCAGAATCAGCCCGCACACACGGAGGCTGATTCCTTGGGCGCCCAGAAAGTGTATGACAGACGTAGGTTCCCTAGCACTCTCCTCCCTAACAGAGACATGTGCAGGTGTTTGGGCCTGATCCTGCGTGTCTGGGTTCCCGCCCACAGCCCCAACTCAGGGGAAGCAGCCCCTGAGGCAAGACCTGCTTGAGGAGCCCTGCGCCCCCGCCTGATAGGCGAGTGCACAGCCAGCAGGGAAGCGAGCCTCCTCGGGGAAGAGGAGGCAGCCAGTCCCCTTCAAGCTGAAAGCCCTGCTTACACGAAGCTAAGTGCGCCTCCAGTACGGCAGATCTCTAGCTCTGTTCAGAGGCCCGATCTGGCAGAGTTCCTGGCGCCAAGATGCTCTGCTATAGGCGAGCCTTGCGCAGACTTGCCTTCCTTTTAGGCTCCCTCCCAGGAAGGAGCAGGCTGTGTGAGGCTGGGAGACGCCACTGGCGCCTTCCTGGCTTCAGATCTGCCCCTGCCTTGCCTTTGCACTTAGGTCCCAAGCGTCCTTGAGGAGGGCTTAGGGGCTGGTGCTTTGCACACTGCCAAGGGCTCCAGCAGTGAAAGCTCTGTCAGAGGGAAGCGAACGGCAACAGCAGGGCTCCTTCAGCGGTTGCTTGGCCGCCCAGACTAAGCGCCGCACGGAGAGCACCAGGCTCCCAGGGCCCCTGGCTGGGGTTTTCAGCCCGCACACACGGAGGCTGATTCCTTGGGCGCCCAGAAAGTGTATGACAGACGTAGGTTCCCTAGCACTCTCCTCCCCAGCAGAGACATGTGCAGGTGGTTGGGGCCTGATCCTGCGTGTCTGGGTTCCCGCCCACAGCCCCAACTCAGGGGAAGCAGCCCTGAGGCAAGACCTGCTGGAGGAGCCCTGCGCCGCCGCCTGATAGGCGAGAGCACAGCCAGCAGGGAAGCGAGCCTCCTCGGGGAAGAGAAGGCAGCCCAGCCCCGTCAAGCGGTAAGCCCTGCTTGCAGGGAGCTAAGTGCGCCTCCAGTACGGCACAGCTCTAGCTCTGCTCAGAGCCCCGATCTGGCAGAGTTCCTGGCGCGAGGCTGCTCTGCTGGGGGCTAGCCTTGCCCAGACTTGCCTTGATTTTAGGCTGCCTCCCTAGGAAGGAGCAGGCAGCAGGAGCCTGGGAGACGCCACTGGCGCCTTCCTTGCCTCAGCTCCAATCCTGCCTTGCCTTTGCACATAGGTGACAGGCGTCGTTGGGGAGGGCTTAGGGGTTGGTGGGTTTCACACTGCCAAGGGCTTCAGCAGTGAGAGCTCTGTCAGAGGGAAGGGAAGGGCAACTGCAGGGCTCCTCCAGCGGTTGCTTGGCCGCCCAGAATCAGCACCGCACCAAGAGCACCAGGCTCCCAGGGCCCCTGGCTGGGGTTTCAGCCCCGCACACACGGAGGCTGATTCTTGGGCGCCCAGAAAGTGTATGACAGACGTAGGTTCCTAGCACTCTCCTCCCCAGCAGAGACATGGCAGGTGTTGGGGCCTGATCCTGCGTGTCTGGATTCCCGCCTACAGCCCCAACTCAGGGGAAGCAGCCCCTGAGGCAAGACCTGCTGGAGAGCCCTGCGCCCCCACCTGATAGGCGAGTGCACAGCCATCGGGGAAGCGAGCCTCCTCGGGGAAGAGGAGGCAGCCCAGCCCCATCAAGTTGAAAGCCCTGCTTGCACGAAGCCAAGTGCCCCTCCAGTACGGCAGAGCTCTAGCTCTGCTCAGAGCCCCGATCTGGCAGAGTTCCCGGCGCGAGGCTGCTCGCCTGGGGGCGAGCCTTGCCCAGACTTGCCTTGCTTTTAGGCTCCCTCCCGAGGAAGGAGCAGGCTGCGCGAGCCTGAGAGACGCCACTGGCGCCTTCCTGACCTCAGCACCGCTCCTGCCTTGCCTTTGCACTTAGGTGCAAGGCGTCCTTGTGGAGGGCTTGGGGCTGGTGGGTTGCACACTGCCAAGGGCTACAGCAGTGAGAGCTCTGTCAGAGGGAAGGGAAGGGCCACTGCAGGGCTCCTCCAGCGGTTGCTTGGAGGCCCAGACTCAGTGCCTCACGGAGAGCACCAGGCTCCCAGGGCCCCTGGCTGGATTCTGCAGCCCTGCACACCCCCGAGGCTGACTCCGTGGGCGCCCAGCAGCTGCCTCACACACCTAGCTTCCCTAGCGCTCTCCTACCCAGCAAAGTCGTGTGCAGCTGGTTGCCGCCTGCCCTTGCATTCTGTGTTCCCCCCCATAGCCGCAGCTCGGGAAGAAGCCCCTGATCGAAGACCTGCAGGAAGCCCAGAGCGCCCCCGCCTGGTAGCCCAGTGAACAGCATGCATGGAAGCGAGCCTCCTCGGAGGAAGAAGAGGCATCCCAGCCCCGTGCGGCTAAAGCCTTGCTTGGACGGAGCTGACTGCGTCTCCACTACGGCAGAGCTCTAGCTCTGCTCAGAGGCCCGATCTGGCAGAGTTGCTGGCGCCAGGCTGCTCTGCCCCGGGCGAGCGTTGACCAGACTTGTCTCGGTGCTAGGCTTCCTGCCCAGGAAGGAGCATGCTGCGGGAGGCTGGGAGTCGCCACTGTCACCATCCTGGCCTCAGCTCCACTCCTACCTTGCCTTTGCACGTAGGCCCCTGGTGTCCTTGGGAGGGGTTAGGGGCCGGTGGCTTGCACACTGCCAAGGGCTCCAGCAGGGACAGCTCTGTCAGAGGGAAGGGAAGGGCAAGTGCAGGGCTCCTCCAGCGGTTGCTTGTCCACCCAGGCTCAGCGCCGCACGGAGTGCACCAGGCCCCCAGGGCCCCTGCCTGGGGTCTGCAGCCCCGCACACCCGGAGTCTGACCTCGTGGGCGCCCAGCAGCTGCCTCACACTGGAAGGTTCCTTAGCGCTCTCCTCCCCAGCCGAGACGTGTGCAGCTGGTTGGGGCCTGCCCCTTCATGTCTGGGCTTCCGCCCACAGCCCCAGCTCAGGGGAAGCAGCCCCTGAGGCAAGACCTGCAGGAGGCGCAGAGCGCCCCAGCCTGGAGGCCGAGTGAACAGCATGCGGGGAAGCAAGCCTCCTCGGGCAAAGGAGAGGCAGCCCAGCTGCGTACGGCTAAAGCCCTGCTTGGCTGGAGCCGAGTGCACCTCCAGTACGGCAGAGCTCCAGTTCTGCTCAGAGGCCCGATCTGGCAGAGTTCCTGGCTCGAGGTTGCTCTGTCCTGGGAGAGGCTTGCCCAGACTTGCCTCGCTGCTAGGCTTCCTGCACAGGAAGGAGCAGGCTGCGCGAGGCTGGGAGATGCACTGGCGCCTTCCTGGCCTCAGCTCCGCTCCTGCCTTGCCTTTGCACCTAGGCCCCAGGCGTCCTTGGGGAGGTCTCAGGGGCCGGTGGCTTGCACACAGCCAAGGGCTCCAGCAATGAGAGCTCTGTCAGAGGGAAGGGAAGGGCAACTGCAGCGCTTCAGGTGTGCTTGGCCGCCCAGACTGAGTCCCCTCGGAGAGCACCAGGCATGAAGGCCCCTGGCTGGCATCTGCAGCCCCCAACCTGGAGACTCACTCTGTGGGCTCCATGCAGGTGCCTGAGTGACGTAGGTTCTCTAGCGTTCTCCTCCCAAGTGGAGATGTTGCAGGTGTTTTGGGGCTGCTGCAGCGTGTCTGGGCTCCTGCCCAAAGCCCCAGCTCAGGGGAAGCAAACCCTGAGCCAAAACCTGATGGAGTTGCGGCCCCCCCATCCCCCGCCTGGAAGCTGAGTGCAGAGAATGCGGGGAACCGAGCCTCCTCGGGGGAAAATGAGGCAGCCCAGCCACGTGCGGTTGCAAGCCCTGGTGGGTGGAGCCCTGTGTGCCTCCAGTAAGGCAGAGCTCAAGCTCTGCTCAGTGGCCTGATCTGGCAGTGTTCCTGGCGCGAGGCTGCTCTGCCTGGGGCGAGCCTTGCCCAGACTTGCCTCACTGCTAGGCTTCCTGCCCAGGAAGGAGCAGGCTGCACGAGGCTGGGAGACTCCAATGGTGCCTTCCTGGACTCAGCTCTGCTCCTTCCTTCCCTTTGAACCTAGGCCCCAGATGTCCTTGTGGAAGAGTTAGGGGCCAGTGGGTTCCAATCTGCAGAGAGCTCTAGCAGTGAGAGCTCTGTCAGAGGGATGGGAAGTGAAACTGCAGGGCTCCTCCAGCTTTGTTTGGCCGCCCAGACTCACCGCTGTACTAGGAGCACCAGGCTCCCTGGGGCTGTGGATGGGGTCTGTAGCCCCCCACACCCGGAGGCTGACTCCGTAGGCGCCTGGCCAGTGTGCCTGAAAAACGTGGGTTGGGGAGTGCTCTCCTTCCATCAGAGAAGTGCACAGGTGGTTTGGGCCTGGCCCTGCATCTCTGGGCTCCCGCCCACAGCCTCAGCTCAGGGGAAGCAGCGCCTGAGCCAAACCTGATGGAAGCGGTGCAGGAGAGATGAGGCCCTTTTATGCTGAGGCATATCCTGGCAAAAACGCACATTCCCTCTGGAACTTCGAAATGGTACTTCACATTTTTGCTGCAACTCAGGAACTTTCCCAGCAATCCGATCTCCACTCGAGAGAAAGAAAGAGGGTCCAGCAAACCACAAGAGGAGCCTCATTTCCACCTCTTAATTGGAGATGAGAGATCCTTTCCCTGCTTCGTCGGGAAAGGATTCCTGGCGTTCACGTCGCATATTAAGAGGAGGCGGTCTCAATGAGAAAGTCGAGAGGAACTACAGGGTTCGTGCCCCATTGCAAAAGTCCCCCAAATGTCTCAGTGCAAGCAGGGCTTCCT
>NW_017205876.1:0-5100 GCF_001704415.2 Capra hircus
AACACGAGAACTTCCCGACACGAGAGTCCACATCCAGAGGAGCCCCGTTTCCGCCTCCTAGCCTGAGTGAGGGATTCTTTCCCTGCGTGGTCCTGAAAGAATTCCCAGCGTTCCCGTCGCATCTCAAGAGGAGGCGCTCTCCACAGGAAGGCGAGAGGAACTCCAGGGTCGTGCCACCATTCCCAGAGACAACCAGATGTCTCAGTCCATTCCAGGGAAAACTGTTTTCCCTGCACTGCCTCGACTTTCAAGCCGAGGATCGACTCAAACCACGGTGGCACGTGGGAAAGCCCTGTGTGAAAGCCTCGTCGGAAAGCCCCTGATCCTTGATCCACGCGAAGGGAAGTACGACCCTGCTGCTACAGTTCGGGAGAAAGCGGCACGTGCATGCCCCACTCGAGTCGAGGACTGACTCCCTTGGGGAGACTCCAGAATTACCCCAAGGTCCATGTCAGCACTGGAGAGGAATCCTCAGGTTCCGGCACTGACTCCACACAACGTCTTAGGCCCCGCATCGACGGGAGAGGAATCCTGACAGGCCCCGTGTAACTCGCAAGGAAATGGCCTTTCCTGAAGCCACCAGAGCGGGTCCCTGAAGGTCCGGTCATAGTCGAGAGCACCTGCCACAACTCGATCAACTCCAGGAGGTTCTACCCTCCAGGCGAGATCAGGCCCATTTCCGCTGAGGGCGTCCTGAGGCTAATCACACCTGTACACTGGAACTTCCGAAGGGTCCTCCACACCCTTGCTGCATCTCAAGAAGTTCCCCGACATACCCCGTCTCCACTCGAGAGGAAGCACGAGAGTCCCGACCATATCCAGAAGAGCCCCGTTTCCACCTCCTAGCTCGAGAAGAGAGATCCTTTCCCTGCGTGCTCGGAAAGAATTCCCGGCGTACCCGTCGCTTCTCAAGAGAAGGCAAACTCCACAGGAAAGGCGAGAGGAACTCCAGGTCGTGCCACCATTCGCATAGTCCCCCAGATGTCTCAGTTCATTCCAGGGAAACCTGTTTTCCTGCACTGTTTTGACTTTCAAGCCGAGGATCAACTCACACCACGGTGGCACGAGGGACAGCCCTGTGGGAAAGCCTCGTGGGAAAGCCTCGTGTGAAAGCCTCCAGGGAAAGCCACAGATCCCTTGATCCAAGCATAGGGAAGCGTGACACTGCTGCTTCAGCTCAGGAGGAAAGCGCACGTGCATGCCCCCACTTGAGACGAGGACTGACTCCCCTGGGGAGACTCCAGAAGAACCCCAAGATCCATGTCAGCACTGGAGAGGAATCCTCAGGTTCCGGCACTGACTCCACACAAGGTTTTAGGCCCCAGCATCGACCGAGAGGAAACCCGAGAGGCCCCCGAGAGGCCCCCGAGCAACTCGCAAGGGGACTGGCCTTTCCTGAGGCCACCCACCAGAGCGGGTCCTGATGTCCCCGTCGTAAGTCGAGAGCACCTGCCGCAACTCGAGAAAATCCAGGAGGTTCTCCCCTCCATTCGAGATGAGGCCCATTTCCACTGAGGCGTCTTGAGGCTAATCACACCTAAACTCTGGAACTTCCAAAAGGGTCCTTCACACCCTTGATGCAACTCAAGAAGTTCCCCGACATACCCGACTCCACTCGAGAGGAACGAGAGTCCCGCCCACAACCAGAGGAGCCCCGTTTCCGCCTCCTAGCTCGAGAGGAGGCTTCCTTTCCCTGCGTGGTCGGGAAAGAATTCCCGGCCTTCCCGTCGCATCTCAATTGGAGGCGCTCTCCACAGGAAAGGCGAGAGGAACTCCAGGGTCGTGCCACATTCCCAGAGTCCCCAGATGTCTCAGTCCATTCCAGGGAAACCTGTTTTCCCTACACTGCCTCGACTTTCAAGCCGAGGATCGACTCACACCACGGTGGCACGTGGACAGCCCTGTGGGAAAGCCTCGTGGGAAGCCTCATGGGAAAGCCTCGAGGGAAAGCCCCTGATCCCTTGATCCACGCGAAGGGAAGCGTGACACTGCTGCTACAGCTCGGGAGGAAAGCGCACTTGCATGCCCCCACTCGAGACGAGGACTGACTCCCCTGGGGAGACTCCAGAAGTACCCCAAGATCCATGTCAGCACTGGAGAGGAATCCTCAGGTTCCGGCACCGATTCCACACAAGGTCTTAGGCCCCGGCTTCGACGGGAGAGGAATCCCGAGAGGCCCCGAGCATCTCGCATGGGGACTGGCCTTTCCTGAGGCCACCAGAGCGGGTCCCTGAGGTCCCAGTCGTAAGTCGAGAGCACCTGCCGCAACTCGAGAAAATCCAGGAGGTTCTCCCCTCCAGGCGAGATGAGGCCCATTTCCGCTGAGGCGTCTGGAGGCTAATCGCATCTAACATCTGGAACTTCCAAAGGGTCTTTCACTCCTTTACTGCAACTCAAGAAGTTCCTCGACAAATCGGTCTCGACTCGAGAGGAAGCACGAGATTCCCGCCCACATCCAGCAGAGACCCGTTTCCGCCTCCTAGCTCGAGAGTAGGGATCCTTTCCCTGCGTGGTCGGGAAAGAATTCCCGGCGTTCCCTTCGCATCTCAAGAGGAGGCGCTCTCCACAGGAATGTTGAGAGGAACTCCAGGGTTGTGCCACCATTCTCCCCAGAAGATGTCTCAGTCCATTCCAGGGAAACCTGTTTTCCCTGCACTGTCCCGACTTTCTAGCCGGGGTTGGACTCACACCACGGTGGCACGTGGGACAGCACTGTGGGAAAGCCTCGTGGGAAAGCCTTGATGGAAAGCCACAGATCCCTTGATCCACACGAAGGGAAGCGCGACACTGCTGCTACAGCTCGGTAGGAAAGTGCACGTGCATGCCCCACTCGAGACGAGGACTGACTCCCCTGGGGAGACTCCAGAAGTACCCCAAGATCCATGTCAGCACTGGAGAGGAATCCTCAGGTTCCGGCACCGACTCCACACAAGATCTTAGGCCCCCTGCATCGACGGGAGAGGAATCCCGAGAGGGCCTCGAGCAACTCGCATGGGGACTGGCCTTTCCTGACGCCACCACAGCGGGTCCCTGAGGTTCCCGTCGTAAGTCGAGAGCACCTGCCGCAACTCGAGAAAATCCAGGAGGTTCTGCCCTCCAGGCGAGATGAGGCCCATTTCCGCTGAGGCGTCCTGAGGCTAATCACACCTAAACTCTGGAACTTCCAAAGGGTCCTTCACACCCTTACTGCAACTCAAGAAGTTCCTCGAAAACCGGTCTCCACTCGAGAGGAAGCACGAGAGTCCCGCCACATCCAGCGGAGACCCGTTTCCGCCTCCTAGCTCGAGAGGAGGATCCTTTCCCTGCCTGGTCGGAAAAAAATTCCCGGCGTTCCGCTCGCATCTCAAGAGGAGGCGCTCTCCACAGGAAAGTCGAGACGAACTCCAGTGTCATGTCAATATTCCCAGAGTCCTGCAGAAGTCTCAGTCCATTCCAGGGAAACTGTTTTCCCTGCACTGCCTCGACTTTCAAGTCGAGGATCGACGCACACCAAGGTGGCACGTGGGACAGCCCTGTGGGAAAGCCTCGTGGGAAAAACCTCGTGGAAAGCCTCGAGGGAAAGCCCCAGATCCCTTGATCCACGCCAAGGGAAGCGCGACACTGCTGTTACAGCTCGGGAGGAAAGCGCACCTGCATGCCCCACTCGAGACGAGGACTGACTCCCTGGGGAGACTCCAGAAGTACCCCAAGATCCATGTCAGCACTGGAGAGGAATACTCAGGTTCCGGCACCGATTCCACACAAGGTCTTAGGCCCGGCTTCGACGGGAGAGGAATCCCGAGGCCCCCGAGCATCTCGCATGGGGACTGGCCTTTCCTGAGGCCACCAGAGCGGGTCCCTGAGGTCCCAGTCGTAAGTCGAGAGCACCTGCCGCAACTCGAGAAAATCCAGAAGGTTCTCCCCTCCAGGCGAGATGAGGCCCATTTCCACTGAGGCGTCTGGAGGCTAATCACATCTAACATCTGGAACTTCCAAAGGGTCATTCACTCCTTTACTGCAACTCAAGAAGTTCCTCGACAAACCGGTCTCGCTCAGGAAAGCACGAGATTCCCGCCCACATCCAGCAGAGACCCGTTTCCGCCTCCTAGCTCGAGAGTAGGGATCCTTTCCCTGCGTGGTCGGGAAAGAATTCCTGGCGTTCCTTTCGCATCTCAAGAGGAGGTGCTCTCCACAGGAATGGCGAGAGGAACTCCAGGGTTGTGCCACCATTCCCCAGAGTCCCCCAGATGTCTCAGTCCATTCCAGGGAAACTTGTTTTCCCTGCACTGTCTCGACTTTCTAGCCGGGTTGGACTCACACCACGGGTGGCACGTGGGACAGCGCTGTGGGAAAGCCTCGTGGGAAAGCCTCGATGGAAAGCCACAGATCCCTTGATCCACGCGAAGGGAAGCGCGACACTACTGCTACAGCTCGTAGGAAAGTGCACGTGCATGCCCCCACTCGAGACGAGGACTGACTCCCCTGGGGACTCCAGAAGTACCCCAAGATCCATGTCAGCACTGGAAAGGAATCCTCAGGTTCCGGCACCGACTCCACACAAGATCTTAGGCCCCTGCATCGACGGGAGAGGAATCCCGAGAGGGCCTCGAGCAACTCGCATGGGGACTGGCCTTTCCTGACGCCACCACAGCGGGTCCCTGAGGTTCCCGTCGTAAGTCGAGAGCACCTGCCGCAACTCGAGAAAATCCAGGAGGTTCTCCCCTCCAGGCGAGATGAGGCCCATTTCCACTGAGGCGTCTGGAGGCTAATCACATCTAACATCTGGAACTTCCAAAGGGTCATTCACTCCTTTACTGCAACTCAAGAAGTTTCCTCGAAAACCGGTCTCCGCTCGAGAGGAAGCACGAGATTCCGCCCACATCCAGCAGAGACCGTTTCCGCCTCTAGCTCGAGAGTAGTAGGGATCCTTTCCCTGCGTGGTCGGGAAAGAATTCCCAGCATTCCTGTCGCATTTCAAGAGGAGGCGCTCTCCACAGGAAAGGAGAGAGGAACTCCAGGGTTGTGCACCATTCCAGAGTCCCCCACATGTCTCAGTCATTCCAGGGAAACCTGTTTTCCCTGCATGCCTCGACTTTCAATCCAAGGATCGACTCTCACCAC
>NW_017205877.1:0-5100 GCF_001704415.2 Capra hircus
TCTTGAGATGCGACGGAAACGCCGGAATTCTTTCCCGACCACGCGGAAAGGATCCCTCCTCTCGAGCTAAGAGGCGGAAAAGGGCTCCTCTGGATGTGGGCGGGACTCTCGTGCTTCCTCTCGAGTGGAGACGGGTATGTCGGGGAACTTCTTGAGTTGCAGCAAGGGTGTGAAGGACCCTTTCGAAGTTCCAGAATTTAGGTGTCATTAGGCTCGAGACGCCTCAGCGGAAATGGGCCTCATGTCGCCTGGAGGGGAGAACCTTCTGGATTTTCTCGAGTTGCGGCAGGTGCTCTCGACTTAAGACGGGGACCTCAGGGACCCGCTCTGGTGGCCTCAGCAAAGGCCAGTCCCCAGCGAATTGCACGGGGCCTCTCGGAATCCTCTTCCGTCGATGCCGGGGCCTAAGACCTTGTGTGGAGTCGGTGCCGGAACCTGAGGATTCCTCTCCAGTGCTGACATAGATCTTGGGGTATTTCTGGAATCTCCCACAGGAGAGTGAGTCCTCGACTTGAGTGGGGGCATGCACGTGCCCTTTCTCCCAAGCTGTAGCAGCAGTATCACGCTTCCTTCGCGTGGATCAAGGGATCTGTGCTTTCCATCGAGGCTTTCCAGGAGGCTTTCCCCAGGAGGCTTTCCCACGAGGCTTTCCCACAGGCTGTCCCACGTGCCACCGTGGTGTGAGTCGATCCTCGGCTTGAAGGTAGACGCAGTGCAGGGAAAACAGGTTTCCCTGGAATGGACTGAGACATCTGGGGGACTCTGGGAATGGTGGCAGGACCCTGGAGTTCCTCTCGCCTTTCCTGTGGAGAGCGCCAGCTCTTGAGATGCGACGGGAACGCCCGGGAATTCTTTCCCGAACACGCTGGGAAAGGATCCCTCCTCTCGATGTAGGAGGCGGAAATGGGACTCCTCTGGGATGTGGGCGCGGACTCTCGTGCTTCCTCTCGAGGGGAGATGGGTATGTCGGGGAACTTCTTGAGTTGCAGCAAGGGTGTGAAGGACCCTTTGAAGTTCCAGAGTTAGGTATCATTAGCCTGGAGACGCCTCAGCGGAAATGGGCCTCATCTCGCCTGGAGGGGAGAACCTCCTGGATTTTCTCGAGTTGCGGCAGGTGCTCTCGACTTACGACGGGGACCTCAGGGACCCGCTCTGGTGGCCTCAGGAAAAGCCAGTCCCATGCGAGTTGCTGGGGCCTCTCGGGATTCCTCTCCCGTCGATGCCGGGCCTAAGACCTTGTGTGAGTCGGTGCCGGAACCTGAGGATTCCTCTCCAGTGCTGACATGGATCTTGGGTACTTCTGGAGTCTCCCCAGGGAGTCAGTCCTCGTCTCGAGTGGGGGCATGCACGTGCGATTTTCTCTAGAGATGTAGCAGCTCACGCTTCCCTTCGCGTGGATCAAGGGATCTGTGCTTTCCCTCGAGGCTTTCCCACGAGGCTTTCCCACGAGGCTTTCCACAGGGCTGTCCCACGTGCCACCGTGGTGTGAGTCGATCCTCGGCTTGAAAGTCGAGGCCGTGCAGGGAAAAAAGTTTTCTGGAATGGACTGAGACATCTGGGGGACTCTGGGAATGGTGGCACGACCCTGGAGTTCCTCTCGCCTTTCCTGTGGGAGAGCACCTCCTCTTTAGATGCGACGGAACACTGGAATTCTATCCCGACCACGCAGGGGAAGGATCCCTCCTCTCGAGCTAGGAGGCGGAAACGGGCTCCTCTGGATGTGGGCGGGTGTCTCGTGCTTCCTCTCGATTGGAGACGGGTATGTCGGGGAACTTCTTGAGTTGCAGCAAGGGTGTGAAGGACCCTTTGGAAGTTCCAGAGGTTAGGTGTGATTAACCACGAGAAGCCTCAGCGGAAATGGGCCTCATCTGGCCTGGAGGGGAGAACCTCCTGGATTTTCTCGAGTTGCGGCAGGTGCTCTCGACTTATGACGGGGACCTCAGGGACCCGCTCTGGTGGCCTCAGGAAAGGCCAGTCCCCATGCGAGTTGCTCGGGGGCCTCTCGGGATTCCTCTTCCGTCGATGCCGGTCCTAAGACCTTGTGTGGAGTCGGTGCCGGAACCTGACGTTTCCTCTCCAGTGACGACATGGATCTCTGGGTACTTCTGAAGTCTCCCCAGGGGAGTCAGTCCTCGTCTCGAGTGGGGGCATGCACGTGTGCCTTCCTCCCGAGCTGTAGCAGCAGTGTCATGCTTTTCCATGGAGTGGATCAAGGGATCTGTGGCTTTTCCTCAAGGCTTTCCCACGAGGATTCCACGAGGCTTTCCCACAGGGCTGTCCCACGTGCCACCGTCGTGTGAGTCGATCCTCGGCTTGAAAGTCGAGGCAGTGCAGGGAAAACAGGTTTCCCTGGAATGGACTGAGACATCTGGGGGACTCTGGAATGGTGGCACGACCCTGGAGTTCCTCTCGCCTTTCCTGTGGAGAGCGCCTCCTCTTGAGATGTGACGGGAACGCCGGAATTTTTCCCCGACCACGAAGGGAAAGGATCCCTCCTCTGGAGCTAGGAGGCGGAAACGGGGCTCCTCTGGATGTGGGGGAACTCTCGTGCTTCCCCTCGAGTGGAGACGGGTATGTCGGGGAACTTGTTGAGTTGCAGCAAGGGTGTGAAGGACCCTTTGGGAGTCCCAGAGGTTAGGTGTTAGTCTCGAGACGCCTCAGCGGAAATGGGCCTCATCTCGCCCTGGAGGGGAGAACCTCCTGGATTTTCTCGAGTTGTGGCAGGTGCTCTCGACTTCTGACGGGACCTCAGGGACCTGCTCTGGTGGCCTCTGGAAAGGCCAGTCCCCATGCGAGTTGCTCGGGGCCTCTCGGGATTCCTCTCCGTCGATGCAGGGCCTAAGACCTGGCGTGGATTCGGTGCCGGAACGTGAGCTTTCCTCTCCAGTGCTGACATGGATCTTGGGGTACTTCTGGAGTCTCCCCAGGGAGTCAGTCCTCGTCTCGAGTGGGGGCATGCACGTGGACTTTCCTCTCGAGCCTTAGCAGCAGTGTCACGCTTCCCTTCGCTTGGATCAAGGGATCTGTGGCTTTCCCTCGACGCTTTCCCACGGCTTTCCCGAGGCTTTCCCACAGGGCTGTACCACGAGCCACCGTGGTGTGAGTCGATCCTTGGCTTGAAGGTCGAGGCAGTGCAGGGAAAACAGGTTTCCCTGGAATGGACTGAGACATCTGGGGGACTCTGGGAATGGTGGCACGACCCTGGAGTTCTCTCGCCTTTCCTGTGGAGAGCGCCTCCTCTTGAGATGCGACGGGAACGCCGGGAATTCTTTCCCCACCAAGCAGGGAAAGGATCCCTCCTCTCGAGCTAGGAGGCGGAAACTGGGCTCCTCTGGATGTGGGCAGAACTCTCGTGCTTCCTCTCGAGTGGAGACGGGTATGTCGGGGCAACTTCTTGAGTTGCAGCAAGGGTGAAGGACCCTTTGGAAGTTCCAGAGGTTAGGTGTGATTAGCCTACAGACGCCTCAGCGGAAATGGGCCTCATCTCGCCTGGAGGGAGAACCACCTGGATTTTCTCGAGTTGCGGCAGGTGCTCTCACTTACGACGGGGACCTCAGGGACCCGCTTCTGGTGGCCTCAGGAAAAGGCCAGTCCCCATGTGAGTTGATTGGGGGCCTCTCGGGATTCCACTCCCGTCGATGCCGGTGCCTAAGATCTTGTGTGGAGTGGGTGCCGGAACTTGAGGATTCCACTCCAGTGCTGACATCGATCTTGGGGTACTTCTGGAGTCTCCCCAGGGGAGTAAGTCCTCGTCTCAAGTGGGGGCATGCACGTGCGCTTTCCTCTCGAGCTTTAGCAGCAGTGTCACGCTTCCCTTCGCGTGGATCAAGGGTCTGTGGCTTTCCCTCGAGGCTTTCCCACGAGGCTTTCTCACGAGGCTTTCCCACAGGGCTGTCCCACGAGCCACCGTGGTGTGAGTCGATCCTCGGCTTGAAGGTTGAGGCAGTGCAGGGATAACAGGTTTCCCTGGAATGGACTGAGACATCTGGGGGACTCTGGGAATGGTGGCACGACCTTGGAGTTCCTCTCGCCTTTCCTGTGGAGAGCGCCTCCTCTTGAGATGCGACGGCGGATCGCCAGGAATTCTTTCCCGAAAACGCAGGGAAAGGATCCCTCCTCTTGAGCTAGGAGGTGGAAACGGGGCTCCTCTGGATGTGGGCAGAACTCTCGAGCTTCCTCTCGAGTGGAGATGGGTATGTCGGGAAAATTCTTGAGTTGCAGCAAGGGTGTGAAGGACCCTTTGGAAGTTCCAGAGGTTAGGTGTGATTAGCCTCGAGACGCCTCAGCGGAAATGGGCCTCACCTCGCCTGGAGGGAGAACCTCCTGGATTTTTCTCGAGTGGCGGCAGGTGCTCACGACTTACGACGGAGACCACAGGGACCCCTCTGGTGATCTCAGGAAAGGACAATCCCCAGCGAGTTGCTTGGGGACTCTCTGGGATTCCTCTCCGTCGATGCCGGGCCTAAGACCTTGTGTGGAGTCTTTGCCGGAACCTGAGCATTCCTCTCCAGCGCTGAAAAGGATCTTGGGGTAATTCTGCAGTCTCCCCAGGGGAGTCAGTCCTCGTCTCGAGTGGGGGCATGCACGTGCGCTTTCCTCCCGAGCTGTAGCAGCAGTGTCGCGCTTCCCTTCGCGTGGATCAAGGGATCTGTGGCTTTCCCTGGTTTTCCCACGAGCTTTCCCACGAGGCTTTCCCACAGGGCTGTCCCACGTGCCACCGTGGTGTGAGTCGATCCTCGGCTTGAAAGTCGAGGCAGTGCAGGGAAAACAGTTTCCCTGGAATGGACTGAGACATCTCGGGACTCTGGAATGATGGCACGACCCTGGAGTTCCTCTAGCCTTTCCTGTGGAGAGCGCCTCCTCTTGAGATGCGATGGAAACGCCGGGGAATTCTTTCCCGACCACGCAGGGAAAGGATCCCTCCTCTCGAGCTAGGAGGCGGAAACGGGCTCCTCTGGATGTGGCGGACTCTCGTGCTTCCTCTCGAGTGGAGACGGTATGTTGGGAACTTTTTGAGTTGCAGCAAGGGTGTGAAGGACCCTTTGGAAGTTCCAGAAGTTAGGTGTCATTAGCCTCGAGAGGCCTCAGCGCCAAATGGGC
>NW_017205878.1:0-5100 GCF_001704415.2 Capra hircus
GACGGTACCTCAGGGACCCACTCTGGTGCCTCACGAAAGGCCAGTCCCAAGCGAATTGCTCGGGGGCCTCTCGGATTCCTCTCTCCTCGATGCGGTGCATAAGACCTTGTGTGGAGTCGGTGCCGGAACCTGAGGATTCCTCTCCAGTGCTGACATGGATCTTGGGGTACTTTTGGAGTCTCCCCAGGGGAGTCAGTCCTCGCCTGAGTGGGGCATGCACGTGCGCTTTCCTCCCAGCTGTAGCAGCACTGTTGCGCTTCCCTTTGCATGGATCACGGCATTTGTGGATTTCCTTCGAGGCTTTCCCGCGAGGCTTTCCCACGAGGCTTTCCCACAGGGCTGTCCCACGTGCCACCGTGGTGTGAGTCGATCCTCGGCTTGAAAGTGGAGGAAGTGCAGGGAAAACAGGTTTCCCTGGAATTGACTGAGACATCTGGGGACTCTGGGAATGGTGGCACGACCCTGGATTTCCTCTCGCCTTTCTTGTGGAGAGCGCTCCTCTTGAAATGCTATGGAACGCCCCCGGGAATTCTTTCCTGACCACGCAGGGAAAGGATCCCTCCTCTCGAGCTTGGAGGCGGAAAACGGGGCTCTTCTGGATGTGAGCGGGACTCTCGTGCTTCCTCTCAAGTGGAGACGGGTATGTCGGGAAACTTCTTTAGTTGCAGCAAGGGTGTGAATAACCGTTTGGAGTTCCAGAGGTTAGGTGTGATTAGCTTCGAGACTCCTCAGCGGACAAGGGCCTCATCTCGCTTGGAGGGGAAAACCTCCTGGATTTTCTCGAGTTGCGGCAGGTGCTCTCGACTTACGATGGAGACCTCAGGGACCCGCTCTGGTGGACACAGGAAAGGCCAGTCCCCATGGGAGTTGCTCCGGGGCCTCTCGGGATTCCTCTCCCGTCGATGCCGGGGCCTAAGTCCTTGTGTGGTATCGGAGGCGGGACCTGAGGATTCCTCTGCAGTGCTGACATGGATGTTGGGATACTTCTGGAGTCTCCCCAGGGGAGTCAGTCCTCGTCTCGAGTGGGGTCATGCACGTGCGCTTTCCTCCGGAGCTGTAGCAGCAGAGTCACACTTCCCTATGCGTGGATCAAAGCATCTGTGGCTTTCCCTCGAGGCTTTCCCATGAGGCTTTCCCACGAGGCTTTCCCACGAGGCTTTCCCACAGGGCTCTCCGACGTGCCACCCTGGTGTGAGTCGATCCTCGGCTTGAATGTCGAAGCAGTGCAGGGAAAACAGGTTTCCCTGGAATGGACTGAGACATCTGGGGACTCTGGGAAAGGTGGCACGACCCTGGAGTTCCTCTCGCCTTTCCTGTGGAGAGCGCCTCCTCTTGAGATGCGACGGGAACGCCGGGATTTCTTTCCCGATGACGCAGGGAAAGGATCCCTCCTCTAGAGCTAGTAGGCAGAAACGGGGCTCCTCTGGATGTGGGCGGGACTCTCGTGCTTCCTCTCGAATGGAGACGGTATGTCGGGGAACATCTTGAGTTGCAGCCAGGGTGTGAAGCACCGTTTGGAAGTTCCAGAGATTAGGTGTGATTAGCCTCGAGACGCCTCAGCAGAAATGGGCCTCATCTCGCCTGGAGGGGAGAACCTCCTGGATTTTCTCGAGATAGGGCAGTTGCTCTCGACTTACGACGGGGACCTCAAGGACCCGCTCTGGGGGCCTCAGAAAAGGCCAGTCCCCATGCGAGTTGCTCGGGCCTCTCGGGATTCCTCTCCCGTCGATGTCGGGGCCTAAGACCTTGTGTGGAGTCGGTGCCGGAATCTGAGGATTCCTGTGCAGTGCTGACATGGATCTTGGGTACTTCTGGAGTCTTCCCAGGGGAGTTAGTCCTCGTCTCGAGTGGGGACATGCACCTGCGCTTTCCTCCCTAGCTGTAGCAGCAGTGTCATGCTCCAGTCGTGTGGATCAAGGTATCAGTGGCTTTCCCTCGAGGCTTTCCCACGATGCTTTCCAACAAGGCTTTCCCACGAGGCTTTCCCAGCAGGGTTTCCAACGAGGCTTTCCCCCAGTGATGTCCCACGTGCCACCGTGGTGTCAGTCGATCCTCGGTTTGAAAGTCGAGGCAGTGCAGGGAAAACAGGTTTCCCTGGAATGGACTGAGACATCTGGGGGACTCTGGGAATGGTGGCACGACCCTGGAGTTCCTCTCGCCTTTCTTGTGGAGAGCGCCTCCTCTTGAGATGCGACGGGAACGCCGGGAATTCTTTGCCGACCACGAAAGGAAAGGATCCCTCCTCTCGAGCTAGGAGGCGGAAACGGGGCCCCTCTGTATGTGGGCGGGACTCTCGTGCTTCCTCTTGAGTGGTGACGGGTATGTCGGGGAACTTCTTGAGATGCAGCAAGGCTGTGAAGGACCCTTTGGAAGTTCCAGAGGTTAGGTGTGATTAGCCTCGAGTCGCCTCAGCGGAAATGGGCCTCATCTCGCCTGGAGAGGACAACCTCCTGGATTTTCTCGAGTTGCGGCAGGTGCTCTCGACTTACGACGGAGACCTCAGGGACCCGCTCTGGTGGCCTCAGGAAAGGCCAGTCCCATGAGAGTTGCTCGGGGGCCTCTCGGGATTCCTCTCCCGTTGATGCCGGGGCCTAAGTTCTTGTGAGGAGTCGGTGCCGGAACCCTGAGGATTCCTCTCCAGTGCTGACATGGATCTTGGGGTACTTCTGGAGTCTCCCCAGGGGAGTCAGTCCTCGTCTCGAGTGGGGGCATGCACGTGAAATTTCTTTCCGAACTGTAGCAGCAGTGTCACGCTTCCCTTCGCGTGGATCAAGGGATCTGTGGCTTTCCCTGGAGGCTTTCACACGAGAGGCTTTCCACATGGTTGTCCCACGTACCACCGTGATGTGAGTCGATCCTCGGCTTGAATGTCGAGGCAGTGCAGGGAAAACAGGTTTCCCTGGAATGGACTGAGACATCTGGGGGACTCTGGGAATGGTGGCACGACCCTGGAGTTCCTCTCGCCTTTCCTGTGGAGAGCGCCTCCTCTTGAGATGCGACGGGAACGCCGGGATTTCTTTCCCGAACACGCAGGGAAAGGATCCCTCCTCTCGAGCTAGGAGGCGGAAACAGGGCTCTTCTGGATGTGGGCGGGACTCTCGTGCTTCCTCTTCAGTGGAGACGGGTATGTCGGGGAACTTCTTGAGTTGCAGCAAGGGTGTGAAGGACCGTTTGGAAGTTCCAGAGTTAGGTGTGATTAGCCTCGAGACGCCTCAGCGGAAATCGGCCTCATCTCGCCTGGAGGGGAGAACCTCCTGGATTTTCTCGAGTTGCTGCAGGTGCTCTCGACTTACGACGGGGACCTCAGGGACCCGCTCTGGTGGCCTCAGGAAAGGCCAGTCCCCATGCTAGTTGCTCGGGGCCTCTCGGGATTCCTCTACCGTCGATGCCGGGGCCTAAGACCTTGAGTGGAGTTGGTGCCCAAACTGAGGATTCCTCTCCAGTGCTGACATGGATCTTGGGCTACTTCTGGAGTCTCCCCAGGGGAGTCAGTCGTCGTCTCGAGTGGGGGCATGCACGTGTGCTTTCCTCCGAGCTGTAGCAGCAGTGTCACGCTTCCCTTCGCGTGATCAAAGGATCTGTGGCTTTCCCTTGAGGCTTTCCCACGAGGCTTTCCAACAGGGCTGTCCCACGTGCCACCGTGGTGTGAGTCGATCCTCGGCTTGAAAGTCGAGGCAGTGCAGGGAAAACAGTTTTCCCTGGAATGGACTGAGACATCTGGGGGACTCTGGAATGTGGCACGACCCTGGAGTTCCTCTCGCCTTTCCTGTGGAGAAGAAGTTCCAGGGAAGTTTTCCCTGCACTGTTTCAAGCCGAGGATCGACTCACACCACGGTGGCACGTGGGACAGCCCTGTGGAAAGCCTCGTGGAAGGAAAGCCACAGATCCTTGATCAACGCGAAGGGAAGCGTGACACTGCTGCTACAGCTCGGGAGGAAAGCGCACGTGCATGCCCCCACTCGAGACGAGGACTGACTCCCCTGGGGAGACTCCAGAAGTACCCAAGATCCATGTCAGCACTGGAGAGGAATCCTCAGGTTCCGGCACCGACTCCACACAAGGTCTTAGGCCCGGCATCGACGGGAGAGGAATCCCGAGAGGCCCCGAGCAACTCGCATGGGGACTGGCCTTTCCTGAGGCCACCAGAGCGGGTCCCTGAGGTCCCCGTCGTAAGTCGAGAGCACCTGCCGCAACTCGAGAAAATCCAGGAGGTTCTCCCCTCCAGGCGAGATGAGGCCCATTTCCGCTGAGGCGTCTCGAGGCTAATCACACCTAACTCTGGAACTTCCAAAGGTCCTTCACACCCTTGCTGCAACTCAAGAAGTTCCCCGACATACCCGTCTCCACTCGAGAGGAAGCACGAGAGTCCCGCCCACATCCAGAGGAGCCCGTTTCCGCCTCCTAGCTCGAGAGGAGGGATCCTTTCCCTGCGTGGTCGGGAAAGAATTCCCGGCGTTCCCGTCGCATCTCAAGAGGAGGCGCTCTCCACAGGAAAGGCGAGAGGAACTCCAGGGTCGTGCCACCATTCCCAGAGTCCCCCAGATGTCTCAGTCCATTCCAGGGAAACCTGTTTTCCCTGCACTGCCTCGACTTTCAAGCCGAGGATCGACTCACACACGGTGGCACGTGGGACAGCCTGTGGGAAAGCCTCGTGGAAAGCCTCAGGGAAAGCCACAGATCCTTGATCCACGCGAAGGGAAGCGTGACACTGCTGCTACAGCTCGGAGGAAAGCGCACGTGCATGCCCCCACTCGAGACGAGGACTGACTCCCCTGGGGAGACTCCAGAAGTACCCCAAGATCCATGTCAGCACTGGAGAGGAATCCTCAGGTTCCGGCACCGACCTCACAAGGTCTTAGGCCCGGCATCGACGGGAGAGGAATCCCGAGAGGCCCCCGAGCAACTCGCATGGGACTGGCCTTTCCTGAGGCCACCAGAGCGGGTCCCTGAGGTCCCGTCGTAAGTCGAGAGCACCTGCCGCAACTCGAGAAAATCCAGGAGGTTGTCCCCTCCAGGCGAGATGAGGCCCATTTCCGCTGAGGCGACTCGAGGCTAATCACACCTAACCTCTGGAACTTCCAAAGGGTCCTTCACAGCCTT
>NW_017205879.1:0-5099 GCF_001704415.2 Capra hircus
TCGACTTTCAAACCGAGGATCGACTGACACCACGGTGGCACGTGGGACATCACTGGGGGAAAGCCTCGAGGGAAAGCCACAGATCCCTTAATCCACTCGAAGGGAAGCGTGACACTGCTGCTACACCTCGGGAGGAAAGAGTACGTGCATGCCCCCACTAGAGATACGAGGACTGACTACGCTGGGGAGATTCCAGAAGTACCCCAAGATCCATGGTCAGGACAGGAGAGGAATCCTCAGGTTGGAGCACCATCACCACTCAAGGTCTTAGGCCCCGGCATCGACGGGAGAGGAATCCCGAGAGGCCCCGAGCAACTCGCATGGGGACTGGCCTTTCCTAAGGCCACCAGAGTGGGTCCCTGAGGTTCCCGTCGTAAGTCGAGAGCACGTGGCAGCAACTCGAGAAAATCCAGGAGGTTCTCCCCTCCAGGCGAGATGAGGCCCATTTCCGCTGAGGCGTCTGGAGGCTAATCACACCTAACCTCTGGAACTTCCATAGGGTACTTCACACCCTTGCTGCAACTCAGAAGTTCCCCGACATACCCGTCTCCACTCGAGAGGAAGCACGAGAGTCCCCGCCCACATCCAGAGGAGCCCCGTTTCAGCTTCCTAGCTCGAGAGGAGGGATCCTTTCCCTGCGTGTTCGGGAAAGAATTTCTGGCGTTCCCGTTGCATCTCAAGAGGAGGCACTCTCCACAGGAAAGGCGAGAGGACTCCAGGGTCGTTCCCCCATTCCAGAGTCCCCCAGATTCTCAGTCCATTCCAGGGAAACCTGTTTTCCCTGCACTGCCTCGACTTTCAAGCCGAGGATCGACTCACACCACGGTGGCACGTGGGACAGCCCTGTGGGAACGCATCGTGGAAAAAAGCCTCCTGGGAAAGCCTGGAGGGAAAGCCACAGATCCCTTGATCCACGCGAAGGGAAGCGTGACACTGCTGCTACAGCTCGGGAGGAAAGCGCACGTGCATGCCCCACTCGAGACGAGGACTGACTCCCCTGGGGAGACTCCAGAAGTACCCCAAGATCCATGTCAGCACTGGAGAGGAATCCTCAGGTTCCGGCACCGACTCCACACAAGGTCTTAGGCCCGGCATCGACGGGGAGGAATCCCTAGAGGGCCCCGAGCAACTCGCATGGGACTGGCCTTTCCTGAGGCCACCAGAGGGTCCCTGTGTTCCCCGTCGTAAGTCGAGAGCACCTGCCGCAACTCGAGAAAATCCAGGAGGTTCTCCCCTCCAGGCAAGATGAGGTCCATTTCCGCTGAGGCGTCTCGAGGCTAATCACACCTAAGCTCTGGAACTTCCAACGGACCCTTCACACCCTTGCTGCAACTCAAGAAGTTCCCGACATACCCGTCTCCACTCGAGAGGAAGCACGAGAGTTCCGCCCACATCCAGAGGAGCCCCGTTTCCGCCTCCTAGCTCGAGAGGAGGGATCCTTTCCCTGCGTGCTCGGGAAAGAATTCCCGGCGTTCACGTCGCATCTCAAGAGGAGGCGCTCTCCACAGGAAAGGCGAGAGGAACGCCAGGGTCATGCCACCATTCCCAGAGTCCTCCAGATGTCTCAGTGCATTCCAGGGAAACCTGTTTTCCCTGCACTGTTTGACTTTCAAGCCGAGGATCGACTCATACCACGGTGGCACATGGGACAGCCCTGTGGGAAAGCCTCGTGGGAAAGCCTCGTGGGAGAGCTCGAGGGAAATGCCACAGATCCCTTGATTCCACGCGAAAGGGAAGCGTGACACTGCTGCTAACAGCTCGGGAGGAAAGCGCACGTGCATGTGCCCCATCGAGACGGAGGACTGACTCCACTGGGGAGACTCCAGAAGTACCCCCAAGATCCATGTCAGCACTGGAGGAGCAATACTCAGGTTCCGGCACGACATCCACACAAGGTCTTAGGCCCCGGCATCGACGGGAGAGGAATCCCGATAGGCCCCCGAGCAACTCGACATGGGGACTGGCCTTTCTTGAGGCCACCAGGGCGGGTCCCTGAGGTCCCCGTCGTAAATCGAGAGCACCTGCCACAACTCGAGAAAATCCAGGAGGTCTCCCCTCCAGGCGAGATGAGGCCCATTTCCGCTGAGGTGTCTCGAGGCATAATCACACCTAAACTTCTGGAACTTCCAAAGGTTCCCTCCACACCCTTGCTGCAACTCAAGAAGTTCCCCGATATACCCGTCTTCCACTCCAGAGGAAGCACGAGAGTACCGCCCACATCCAGAGGAGCCCCCGTTTCCGCCTCCTAGCTCGAGAGGAGGGATCCTTTCCCTGCGTGCTCGGGAAAGAATTCCTGGCGTTCCCGTCGCATCTCAATAGGAGGCGCTCTCCACAGGAAAGACGAGAGGAACTCCAGTGTCGTGCCACCATTCCCAGAGTCCCCCAGATTCCTCAGTCCATTCCAGGGAAACCTGTTTTCCCTGCACTGCCTCGACTTTCAAGCCGAAGTTCGACTCACACCACGGTGGCACGTGGGACAGCCCTGTGGGAAAGCCTCGGGGGAAAGCCTCGAGGGAAAGCCAAAGATCCCTTGATCCACTTGAAGGGAATCGTGACACTGCTGCAACAGCTGGGGAGGAAAGCACACGTGCATGCCCCCACTAGAGACGAGGACTGACTCCCCTGGGGAGACTCCAGAAGTACCCCAAGATCCATGTCAGCACTGGAGAGGAATCCTCAGGTTCCGGCACCGGCTCCACACTAGATCTTAGGCCCCGGCTTCGACGGGAGAGGAATCCCGAGAGGCCCCCGAGCAACTCGCATGGGGACTGGCCTTTCCTGACGCCACCACAGCGGGTCCCTGAGGTCCCCGTTGTAAGTCGAGAGCACCTGCCGCAACTCTAGAAAATCCAGGAGGTTCTCCTCTCCAGGCGAGATGAGGCCCATTTCCGGTGAGGCGTCTCGAGGCTAATCACACCTAAATTCTGGAACTTCCAAAGGGTCCTTCACACCCTTGCTGCAACTCAAGAAGATCCCCGACATACCGTCTCCACTCGAGAGGAAGCACGAGAGTCCAGCCCACATCCAGAGGAGCCCCGTTTCTGCCTCCTAGCTCGAGAGGAGGGATCCTTTCCATGCGTGCTCGGGAAAGATTTCCCGGCATTTCCGTGGCATCTCAAGAGGAGGAACTCTCTACAGGAAAGGCGAGAGGAACTCGAGGGTCGTGCCACCATTCCCAAAGTCCCCCAGATGTCTCAGTCCATTCCAGGGAAACCTGTTTTCCCTGCACTGCCTCGACTTTCAAGCCCAGGATCGACTCACACCACGGTGGCACGTGGGACAGCCTTGTGGGAAAGCCTCCTGGGAAAGCCTCCGAGGGAAAGCGACAGTTCCCTTGATCCTCCGCGAATGGAAGCGCGACACTGCTGCTACAGCTCGGGAGGAAAGCGCACGTGCATTCCCCCACTCGAGACGAGGGCTGACTCCACTGGGGAGACTCCAGAAGTACCCAAGATCCATGTCAGCACTGGACAGGAATCCTCAGGTTCCAGCACCCACTCCACACAAGGTCTTAGGCCCCGGCATCGACGGGAGAGGAATCCGAGAGGCCCCCGAGCAACTCGCAAGGGGACTGGCCTTTCCTGAGGCCACCAGAGCGGGTCCCTGAGGCCCAGTCGTAAGACTAGAGCACCTGCTGCAATTCGAGAAAATCCCAGGAGGTTCTCCCCTCCCGGCGAGTTTGAGGCCCATTTCCGCTGAGGGCGTCTCCAGGCTAATCACACCTAACCTCTGGAACTTCCACAGGGTTCTTCACACCCTTGCTGCAACTCAAGAAGTTCCCCGATTATACCAGTCTCCACACAAGAAGAAGCACTAGAGTCCCGCCCACATCCAGAGGAGCCCCGTTTCCGCCTCCTGGCTTGAGACGAGGGATCCTTTCCCTGCGTGGTCGGGTAAGAATTCCCGGCGTTCCCGTCGCATCTCAAGAGGAGGCGCTCTCCACAGGAAAGGCGAGAGGAACTCCAGGTTCGTGCCACCATTCCCAGAGTCCCCCAGATGTCTCAGTCCATTCCAGGGAAACCTGTTTTCCCTGCACTGCCTCGACTTTCAAGCTGAGGATCGACTCACACCACGGTGGCACGTGGGACAGCCCTGTGGGAAAGCCCTGTGGGAAAGCCTCGAGGGAAAGCCACTGATCCCTTGATCGACTCGACGGGAAATATGACACTCCTGCTACAGCTCGGGAGGAAAGCGCACGTGCATGCCCCCACACGAGACGAGGACTGACTGCCTTGCGGAGACTCCAGAAGTACACCATGATCCATTTCAGCACTGGAGAGGAATCCTCAGTTTCCGGCACCGACTCCACACAAGGTCTTAGGCCCCGGCATCGATGGGAGAGGAATCCCGAGAGGCCCCCCGAGCAACTCGCAAGGGGACTGGCCTTTCCTGAGGCCACCAGAGCGGGTCCCTGAGGTCCCCGACGTAAGTCGATAGCACCTGCCGCAACTCGAGAAAATCCAGGAGGTTCTCCCCTCCAGGCGAGATGAGGCCCATTTCCGCTGAGGCGTCTCCAAGCTAATCACACCTAACCTCTGGAACTTCCAAAGTGTTCTTCACACCCTTGCTGCAACTCAAGAAGTTCCCGGACATACCTGTCTCCACTCGAAAGGAAGCACGAGAGTCCCGCCCACATCCAGAGGAGCCCCATTTCCGCCTCCTAGCTCGAGAGAGGGATCCTTTCCCTTCGTGCTCGCGGAAAGAATTCCCGTCATTCCCATCGCATTTCAAGGGAGGCGCTCTTCACAGGAAAGGCGAGAGGGACTCCAGGGTCGTGCCACCATTCCCAGAGTCCCCCAGATGTCTCAGTCCATTCCAGGGAAACCTGTTTCCCTGCACTCCCTCGACTTTCAAGCCGAGGATCGACTCAAACGCGCGTGGCACGTGGGAGAGCCCTGTGGGAAGCCCTGCGGGAAATCCTCGAGGAAAGCCACAGATCCCTTGATCCAAGCAAAGGGAAGCGTGACACTGCTGCAAAGCTGGGAGGAAAGCGCACGTGCATGCCTCCCCTTCGAGACGAGGACTGACTCACTGGGGAGACTCAGAAGTACCCCAAGATCCATGTCAGCACTGGAGAGGAATCCTCACGTTGCACTGAC
>NW_017205880.1:0-5098 GCF_001704415.2 Capra hircus
GGAAAGCCCGGAAAGCCGCGGGAAAGCCTCGTGGGAAAGCCCGAGCCTCGAGGAAAGCCCCTGATCCTTTGATCCATGCGAAGGGAAGCACGACACTGCTGCTACAGCTCGGGAGGAAAGCGCACGTGAATGCCCCCACTCGAGACGAGGACTGACTCCCCTGGGGGGGACTCCAGAAGTACCCCAAGATCCATGTCAGCATTGGAGAGGAATCCTCAGGTTGTGGCACTGACTCCACACAAGGTCTTAGGCCCCAGCATCGACGTAAGAGGAATCCCGAGAGGCCCCCGTGCAACTCGCATGGGGACTGGCCTTTCCTGAGGCCACCAGTGCGGGTCCCAGGGGTCCCCGTCGTAAGTCGAGAGCACCTGCCGCAACTCGAGAAAATCCAGGAGGTTCTCCCCTCCAGGCGAGATGAGGCCCATTTCCGCTGAGGCGTCTCCAGGCTAGTCACACCTAACCTCTGAACTTGCAAAGGGTCCTTCACACCCTTGCTGAAACTCAGGAAGTTCCCTGACATACACGTCTCCACTCGAGAGGAAGCACGAGAGTTCCGCCCACATCCAGGGAGCCCCGTTTCCGCCTCCTAGCTCGAGAGGAGGGATCCTTTCCCTGCGTGTCGGGAAAGAATTTCCCCGGCCCCCCGTCGCATCTCAAGAGGAGGCGCTCTCCACAGGGAAAGGCAAGAGGAACTCCAGGTCGCGCGCGCCACCTTCTCGCAGAGTCACCCAGATGTCTCAGTCCATTCCAGGGAAACCTGTTTTCCCTGCACTGCCTCGAATTTCAAGCCGAGGATCGACTCACACCACGGTGGCTCGTGGGACAGCCCTGTGGGAAACCCTCGTGGGAAAGCCTCGTGGAAAAGCCTCGAGGGAAAGCCACAGATCTCTTGATCCACGCGAAGGGAATGGTGACACTGCTGCTACAACTCGGGAGGACAGCGAACGTGCATGCCCCCACTCAAGATGAGGACTGACCCCCCTGGGGAGACTCCAGAAGTACCCAAAGATCCATGTCAGCACTGGGAGAGGAATCCTCAGGTTCCGGCACCCACTCCAGACAAGATCTTAGGCCCCGGCATCGACGGGAGAGGAATCCCGAGAGGCCGGCGAGCCACTTGCATGGCGACTGGCCTTTCCTGAGGCCACCAGAGCGGGTCCCTGAGGTCCCGGTCTAAGTCCAAGTACCTGCCGCAACTCGAGAAAATTCAGGAGTTTCTCCCCTTCAGGCGATATGAGGCCCATTTCCGCTGAGGCGTCTCGAGGCTAATCACCCCTAACCTCTGGAACTTCCAAAGGGTCCTTCACACCCTTGCTGCAACTCAAGAATTTCCTCGACATACCCGTTTCCAATCGAGAAGAAGCACGAGAGTCCCACTTACATACAGAGGAGCCCCGTTTCCGCTTCATAGTTCCAGAGGAGGGATTCATTCCCTGCGTGGTCGGGAAAGAATTCCCGGCGTTCCCGTCGCATCTCAGGAGGAGGCACTCTCACAGGAAAGGCAAGAAGAACTCCAGGGTCGTGCCACCATTCCCAGAGTCCTCCAGAAGCTCAGTCCATAACAGGGAAACCTGTTTCCCTGCACTGCCTCGACGTTCAAGAGGAGGATCGACTCACACCACGGTGGCACGTGGGACGGCCCTGTGGAAAAGCCTCGAGGGAAAGCCTCGTGGGAGAGCCTCGAGGTAAAGCCCCTGATCCCTTGATCCACGCGAAGGGAAGCGTGACACTGCTGCTACAGCTCGGGAGGAAAGCGCACGTGCATGCCCCCACTCGAGACGAGGACTGACTCACCTGGGGAGACTTCAGAAGTACCCCAAGTTCCATGTCTGCACTGGAGAGGAATCCTCAGTTTCCGGCAACGACTCCACACAAGGTCTTAGGCCCCGGCATCGACGGGAGAGGAATCCCAGAGGCACCGAGCAACTCGCATGGGGACTGGCCTTTCCTGAGGCCACCAGAGCGGGTCCCTGAGGTCCCTGTCGTAAGCCGAGAGCACCTGCCGCAACTCGAGAAAATCCAGGAGGTTCTCCTCCAGGCGAGATGAGGCCCATTTCCCTGAGGCGTCTCGAGGCTATTCACACCTAAACTCTGGAATTTCCAAAGGGTCCTTCACACCCTTGCTGCAACTCAAGAAGTTCCCCGACATACCCGTCTCCACTCGAGAGGAAGCACGAGAGTTCCACCCACATCCAGAGGAGCCCCGTTTCCCCCTCCGAGCTCAAGAGGAGGGATTCTTTCCCTGCGTTGTTGGGAAAGAATTCCCGGCGTTCCCGTCGCATCTCAAGAGGAGACGCTCTCCACAGGAAAGGCGAGAGGAACTCTAGGGTCGTGCCACATTCCCAGAGTCTCCCGGATGTCTCCGTCCATTCCAGGGAAACCTGTTTTCCCTGCACTGCCTCGACTTTCAAGGCGAGGATCGACTCACACCACGGTGGCACCTGGGACAGCCCTGTGGTAAAGCCTCGAGGAAAGCCACAGATCCCTTGATCCACGCGAAGGGAAGCGCGACACTGCTGCTACAGCTCGGAAGGAAAGCGCACGTGCATGCCCCCACTCGAGACGTGGCCTAACTCCCTTGGGGGGACTCCAGAAATACCCCCAAGATCCATGTCAGCACTGGAGAGGAATCCTCAGGTTCCCTCACTGATTCCACACAAGGTCTTAGGCCCCAGTATCGACGGAGAGGTATCCCGAGTGGCCCCCGAACAACTCGCATGGGGACTGGCCTTTCCTGAGGCCACCAGAGCGGATCCCTGAGGTCCCCGTAGTAAGACGAGAGCTCCTGCCGCAACTCGAAAAAATCCAGGAGGTTCTCCCCTAGAGGCGAGATGAGGCCCATTTCCGCTGAGGCGTCTAGAGGCTAATCAACCCTGGACTGTGGAACTTCCAAAGGGTCCTTCACCCCCTTGCTGCAAATCAAGAAGTTCCCCGACATACCCGTCTCCACTTGAGAGGAAGCACTGGACTCCCGGCCACATCCAGAGGAGCCCCGTTCCGTCTCCTAGCTCGAGAGGAGGGATCCTTTCACTGCATGCTCGGAAAAGAATTCCCGGCGTTTCCGTCACATCTCAAGAGGAGGCCCTATCCACAGGAAAGGCGAGAGGAACTCCAGGGTCGTGCCACCATTCCCAGAGTCCCCCAGATGTCTCAGTCCATTCCAGGGAAACCTGTTTTTCCCTGCACTGCCTCGACTTTCAATCCGAGGATCGACTCACACCACGGTGGCACGTGGGAGAGCCCTGTGGGAAAGATTCGTGGGAAAGCCTCGTGGGAAAGCCTCGAGGGAAAGCCACAGATCCCTTGATCCACGCGAAATGAAGCGTGACACTGCTGCTACAGCTCGGGAGGAAAGCGCACGTGCATTCCCCCACTCGAGATGAGGACGGACTCCCCGCGGGAGACTCCAGAAGTACCCCAATATTCATGTCAGCACTGGAGACGAATCCTCAGGTTCCGGAACCGACTCCACAGAAGGTCTTAGGCCTCGGCATCGACGGGAGAGGAATCCTGAGAGGCCCCCGAGCAACTCGCATGGCGATTGGCCTTTCCTGAGGCCACCAGAGCGGGTCCCTGAGGTCCCCGTCGTAAATCGAGAGCACCTGCCGCAACTCGAGAACATCCAGGAGGTTCTCCCCTCCAGACGAGATGAGGCCCATTTCCCCTGAGGCGTCTCGAGGCTTATCACACCTAACCTCTGGAACTTCCAAAGGGTCCTTCACACCCTTGCTGCCACTCAAGAAGATCCCCGACACACCCGTCTCCACTCGAGAGGAAGCACGAGAGTACCGCCCACATGCAGAGGAGCCCCGTTTACGCCTCCTAGCTCGAGAGGAGGGATCCTTTCCCTACGTGTTCGGGAAAGAATTCTCGCGTTTCCGTTGCATCTCAAGAGGAAGCGTTTCTCCACAGGAAAGGCGAGAGGAACTCCAGGGTCGTGACATCATTCCCAGAGTCCCCCAGATGTCTCAATCCATTCCAGGGAAACCTGTTTTCCCTGCACAGCCTCGACTTTCATGCTGAAGATCGACTCACACCACGGTGGCACGTGGGACAGCCCTGTGGTAAAGCCTCGAGGGAAAGCCACAGATCCCTTGATCCAAGCGAAGGTAAGCGTTACACTGGTGCTACAGCTCGGGAGGAATGCTCACGTGCATGCCCCCACTCGAGACGAGGACTGCCTCCACTGGGGAGACTCCAGAAGTACCCAAGATCCATGTCAGCACTGGAGAGGAATCCTCAGGTTCCGGCACCCACTTCACACAAGATCTTAGGCCCTGCACCGACGGAGAGGAATCCTGAGAGGCCCGCGAGCTACTCGCATGGGGACTGGCCTTTCCTGAGTCCAACAGATAGGGTCCCTGAGTCCCGGTCGTAAGTCGAGAGCAACTGCCGCAACTCGAGAAAATCCAGGAGGTTACCCGTCCAGGCTAGATGAGGCCCATTTCCGCTGAGGTGTCTCGAGGCTAATCACACCTAACCTCTGGAACTTACAAAGGGTCCTTCACAACCTTGCTGCAACTCAAGAAGTTCCCCGACATACCCGTCTCCACTCGAGAGGAAGCACGAGAGTCCCGCCCACAATCAGAGGAGCCCCGTTTCCGCCTCCTAGCTCGAGAGGAGGGATCCTTTCCCTGCGTGGTCGGGAAAGAATTCCCGCATTCCCGTCGCATCTCAAGAGGAGGCGCTCTCCACAGAAAGGCGAGAGGAACTTCAGGGTCGTGCCACATTCCCAGAGTCCCCAGATGTCTCAGTCCATTCCAGGGAAACCTGTTTTCCCTCCACTGCCTCGACTTTCAAGCCGAGGATCGACTCACACGACAGTGGCACGTGGCACAGCCCTGTGGGAAAGACTAGTGGGAAAGACTCCTGGGAAAGCCTCAAGGGAAAGCCCCTGATCGCTTGATCCACGCGAAGGGAAGCGTGACACTGCTGCTACAGCTCGGGAAGAAAGCGCACGTGCATGCCCCCCGCTCGAGACGAGGACTGACTCCACTGGGGAGACTCCAGAGGTACCCGAAAATCTATGTCAGCACTGGAGAGGAATGCTCAGGTTCCAGCACCGACTCCACACAAAGATCTAATGCCCAGGCATAGA
>NW_017205881.1:0-5098 GCF_001704415.2 Capra hircus
TTTATTGATTCTTCAGTGTTTCATTGAGCAGTGAGTTCACTTTCCCGAGTGTTAGAGGTGCACAGTTGATTGATTCCATCATGGTTCCATGGAGCTGTGAGTTCTCTTTCCCGCGTGTCAGACGTGCACACTTTATTGATTCCTTCAGGGTTTCTTTCAGCAGTGAGTTCACTTTCCCGCGTGTTAGAGTTACACAGTTTATTGATTTCATCTCTGTTTCATTCAGCAGTGAGTTCACTTTCCGGAGTGTCAGAGGTGCACAGCTTATTGATTTCTTCAGGGTGACATTCTCCGGTGAGTTCCCTTTTCCGAGCGTCAGAGGTGCACAGTTTATTGATTCCATCAGGGTTCGATCCGGCAGTGAGTTCACATACCCGAGTGTCAGAGGTGCACAGTTTATCGTTTTCATCAGGGTTTCATTCAAGAGTGAGTTCAGTTTCCTGCGTGTCAGAGTTGCACAGTTTTGTTGATTTCCGCAGTTGTCTTTCTCCGGTGAGTTCACTTTCCCGATTGTCAGAGGTGCACAGTTTCATTCAGAGGTGAGTTCACATTCCCGAGTGTCAGAGGTGCACAGTTTATCGTTTTCATCCGGGTTTCTTTCAGCAGTGAGTTCACTTTCTCCAGTGTCAGAGGTGCACAATTTATTGATTTCACTCGAGGTTTCCTTCAGCAGTGAGTTCACTTTCCCGAGTGTCGGAGGTGCACAGTTTACTGGTTCCAATACAGTTTCATTTAGCAGTGAGTTCACTTTCTCTAGTGTCACAGGTGCACACTTTATTGATTTCATCAGGGTTTCTGTCTCCGGTGGTGACTTCACTTCCCGAGTGTCAGAGGTGCACAGTTTGGTGTTTTCGTCTGGGCTTCATTGAGCCGTGAGTTCACTTTCCTGATGGCAGAGGTGCACAGTTTCTTGATTTCATCAGGGTTCCATTCATTAGTGAGTTCACTTTCCCGAGTGTGAGAGGTTCACAGTTTTTTTTTTCATCACGGTTTGATTCAGCTGTGAGTTCACTTTCCCGAGTGTGAGAGGTGCACAGTTCATTGTTTCATCAGAGTTTCATTCTCCGGCGAGTTCACTCTCCGGACTGTCAGAGGTGCACAGTTTATTGTTTCTTCCCGGTTTCTTTTTCCGGTGAGTTCACTTACCCGATTTTCGAGGTGCACCGTATTTGATTTCATCAGGGTTTCATTCAGCAGTGAGTTCACTTTCCCAAGTGTCAGCGTTGCACAGTTTATTGATTTCATTCAGGGTTTCATTCAGCAGTGAGTTCACTTTCCCAAGTGTCAGCGTTGCAGTTTATTGATTTCATTCAGGGTTTCGTTCAGCAGTGAGTTCACTATCCCGAGTGTGAGAGGTGTACAGTTTATTGTTTCCTCACGGTTTCATTCAGGTGTGAGTTCACTTTCCCCAGCGTCAGAGGTGCACACCTGATTGATTCATGAGCGATTCATTGAGCAGTGAGTTCACTTTCCCGCGTGTCCGAGGTGCACAGTTGATTGATTCTTCAGGGTGTCATCCAGCACTGACTTCACTTTCCCGAGTGTCGGAGGTGTACGGTTTATTGATTCTTAAGGGTTTCATTCTCCGGTGAGTTCACTATCCTGAGTGTTAGAGGTGCACAGTTTATTGATTCTTCAGTGTTTCATTGAGCAGTGAGTTCACTTTCCCGAGTGTTAGAGGTGCACAGTTGATTGATTCCATCATGGTTCCATGGAGCTGTGAGTTCTCTTTCCCGCGTGTCAGACGTGCACACTTTATTGATTCCTTCAGGGTTTCTTTCAGCAGTGAGTTCACTTTCCTGCGTGTCAGAGTTGCACAGTTTGTTGATTTCCGCAGTTGTCTTTCTCGGTGAGTTCACTTTCCCGATTGTCAGAGGTGCACAGTTTCATTCAGAGGTGAGTTCACATTCCCGAGTGTCAGAGGTGCACAGTTTATCGTTTTCATCCGGGTTTCTTTCAGCAGTGAGTTCACTTTCTCCAGTGTCAGAGGTGCACAATTTATTGATTTCACTCGAGGTTTCCTTCAGCAGTGAGTTCACTTTCCGAGTGTCGGAGGTGCACAGTTTACTGGTTCCAATACAGTTTCATTTAGCAGTGAGTTCACTTTCTCTAGTGTCACAGGTGCACACTTTATTGATTTCATCAGGGTTTCTGTCTCCGGTGACTTCACGTTCCCGAGTGTCAGAGGTGCACAGTTTGGTGTTTTCGTCTGGGCTTCATTGAGCCGTGAGTTCACTTTCCTGATGCAGAGGTGCACAGTTTCTTGATTTGATCAGGGTTCCATTCATTAGTGAGTTCACTTTCCCGAGTGTGAGAGGTTCACAGTTTATTTTTTCATCACGGTTTGATTCAGCTGTGAGTTCACTTTCCGAGTGTGAGAGGTGCACAGTTCATTGTTTCATCAGAGTTTCATTCTCCGGCGAGTTCACTCTCCGGAGTGTCAGAGGTGCACAGTTTATTGTTTCATCCCGGTTTCTTTTTCCGGTGAGTTCACTTACCCGATTTCCGAGGTGCACCGTATGTTGATTCATCAGGGTTTCATTCAGCAGTGAGTTCACTTTTCCCAAGTTCATGCACAGTTATTGATTTCATCATGGTTTTCATTCAGCGTGAGTTCACTTTTCCCAGTGTCAGGTGTGCACACTGATTGATTCCATGAGGTTTTGAGCAGTGAGTTCACTTTCCCGCGTGTTAGAGTTACACAGTTTACTGATTTCATCTCTGTTTCATTCAGCAGTGAGTTCACTTTCCGGAGTGTCAGAGGTGCACAGCTTATTGATTTCTTCAGGGTGACATTCTCCGGTGAGTTCCCTTTCCCGAGCGTCAGAGGTGCACAGTTTATTGATTCCATCAGGGTTCGATGAGGCAGTGAGTTCACATACCCGAGTGTCAGAGGTGCACAGTTTATCGTTTTCATCAGGGTTTCATTCAAGAGTGAGTTCAGTTTCCTGCGTGTCAGAGTTGCACAGTTTGTTGATTTCCGCAGTTGTCTTTCTCCGGTGAGTTCACTTTCCCGATTGTCAGAGGTGCACAGTTTCATTCAGAGGTGAGTTCACATTCCCGAGTGTCAGAGGTGCACAGTTTATCGTTTTCATCCGGGTTTCTTTCAGCAGTGAGTTCACTTTCTCCAGTGTCAGAGGTGCACAATTTATTGATTTCACTCGAGGTTTCCTTCAGCAGTGAGTTCATCCCGAGTGTCGGAGGTGCACAGTTTACTGGTTCCAATACAGTTTCATTTAGCAGTGAGTTCACTTTCTCTAGTGTCACAGGTGCACACTTTATTGATTTCATCAGGGTTTCTGTCTCCGGTGACTTCACATTCCCGAGTGTCAGAGGTGCACAGTTTGGTGTTTTCGTCTGGGCTTCATTGAGCCGTGAGTTCACTTTCCTGATGGCAGAGGTGCACAGTTTCTTGATTTCATCAGGGTTCCATTCATTAGTGAGTTCACTTTCCCGAGTGTGAGAGGTTCACAGTTTATTTTTCATCACGGTTTGATTCAGCTGTGAGTTCACTTTCCCGAGTGTGAGAGGTGCACAGTTCATTGTTTCATCAGAGTTTCATTCTCCGGCGAGTTCACTCTCCGGACTGTCAGAGGTGCACAGTTTATTGTTTCATCCCGGTTTCTTTTTCCGGTGAGTTCACTTACCCGATTTTCCGAGGTGCCAGTATATTGATTTCATCAGGGTTTCATTCAGCAGTGAGTTCACTTTCCCAAGTGTCAGCGTTGCACAGTTTATTGATTTCATTCAGGGTTTCATTCAGCAGTGAGTTCACTTTCCAAGTGTCAGCGTTGCAGTTTATTGATTTCATTCAGGGTTTCGTTCAGCAGTGAGTTCACTATCCGAGTGTGAGAGGTGTACAGTTTATTGTTTCCTCACGGTTTCATTCAGGTGTGAGTTCACTTTCCCAGCGTCAGAGGTGCACACCTGATTGATTCCATGAGCGATTCATTGAGCAGTGAGTTCACTTTCCCGCGTGTCCGAGGTGCACAGTTGATTGATTTCTTCAGGGTGTCATCCAGCACTGACTTCACTTTCCCGAGTGTCGGAGGTGTACGGTTTATTGATTCTTAAGGGTTTCATTCTCCGGTGAGTTCACTTTCCTGAGTGTTAGAGGTGCACAGTTTATTGATTCTTCAGTGTTTCATTGAGCAGTGAGTTCACTTTTCCCGAGTGTTAGAGGTGCACAGTTGATTGATTCCATCATGGTTCCATGGAGCTGTGAGTTCTCTTTCCCGCGTGTCAGACGTGCACACTTTATTGATTCCTTCAGGGTTTCTTTCAGCAGTGAGTTCACTTTCCGCGTGTTAGAGTTACACAGTTTATTGATTTCATCTCTGTTTCATTCAGCAGTGAGTTCACTTTCCGGAGTGTCAGAGGTGCACAGCTTATTGATTTCTTCAGGGTGACATTCTCCGGTGAGTTCCCTTTCCCGAGCGTCAGAGGTGCACAGTTTATTGATTCCATCAGGGTTCGATGAGGCAGTGAGTTCACATACCCGAGTGTCAGAGGTGCACAGTTTATCGTTTTCATCAGGGTTTCATTCAAGAGTGAGTTCACTTTCCTGCGTGTCAGAGTTGCACAGTTTGTTGATTTCCGCAGTTGTCTTTCTCCGGTGAGTTCACTTTTCCGATTGTCAGAGGTGCACAGTTTCATTCAGAGGTGAGTTCACATTCCCGAGTGTCAGAGGTGCACAGTTTATCGTTTTCATCCGGGTTTCTTTCAGCAGTGAGTTCACTTTCTCCAGTGTCAGAGGTGCACAATTTATTGATTTCACTCGAGGTTTCCTTCAGCAGTGAGTTCACTTTCCGAGTGTCGGAGGTGCACAGTTTACTGGTTCCATACAGTTTCATTTAGCAGTGAGTTCACTTTCTCTAGTGTCACAGGTGCACACTTTATTGATTTCATCAGGGTTTCTGTCTCCGGTGACTTCACGTTCCCGAGTGTCAGAGGTGCACAGTTTGGTGTTTTCGTCTGGGCTTCATTGAGCCGTGAGTTCACTTTCCTGATGGCAGAGGTGCACAGTTTCTTGATTTCATCAGGGTTCCATTCATTTAGTGAGTTCACTTTCCCGAGTGTGAGAGGTTCACAGTTTATT
>NW_017205882.1:0-5098 GCF_001704415.2 Capra hircus
AGCTTGTTAACACTTTTTATCTCTCTTCCTTAATGAATGTTGATTTTGTTTCCCTGAAGTGTTTTTCTTTAATTGCATCTCCTTAAAGCATTAAAGTTACATCTCTACTAGAACAAAGGTGCAGTGGGTTATAACAAAGAAGGTACTTAACTCGAAGATCTAATGTTGCTAATACCAGTCTACTACTTGTTTTTCTATATACCAAACTATATCTAAAAATAAAGGATATGAAAATTTTGGCAGCAAGCATTGACCCAAAAAATGAAACCTTTAATCAGTCCTATTCTAAAGATTTTGACTCCTCGGAAGCTCCTACATTCCTAGGATGTTTTAAGCTTCCTGTGCCTCCTGCGGTCAGGAGGCCTCAAACAATCACATGCGCAGCTGTACGAGTCCTGCAGCAGGCTAGAAAGCCATCAGAGGTTTTTGGATTGAAACACTCTTTCAAATGCAGAAGACTAAAGCCCTGAATTAACTTTTTCCAGAAAATGTCAGAAGAGTGGAAAAGCAGAGCACAAAAGCCGGCAGATTTTTGTTGGGGTACATGCTTAGGAATTTGCAGAGGGTCCCTGAAGTCTGAGCACGCCTTGCGTATGTCAGCTTCCTTCCTCATGACCTTGTCACGGGCTCTCTCCTCCCGGCATTGGGTACTTCTGGAGTCTCCCCAGGGAGTCAATCCTCGTCTCGAATGGGGGCATGCAGGTGGGCTCTACTCCTGAGGTCCAGCTGCAGTGTCCAGCTTCCCTTCACGTGAGTAAGGATCTGTGGCTTTCCCTCGAGGCTTTCCCACGAGGGTTTCCGAAGGGTTGTCCCACGTGCCACGTTGTGTGAGTCGTTCTCTAGGCTTGAAAGTCAAGGCAGTGCATGGAAAACAGCTTTCCCGGAATGGACTGAGACATCTGGGGACTCTGAATGGTGGCACGACCCTGGAGTTCCTCTCGCCTTTCCTGTGGAGAGCGGCTCCTCTTGAGATGCTATGGGAATGCCGGGAATTCTTTCCAGACCACGCAGGGAAAAGATCCCTCCTCTCCAGCTATGAGGCGGAAACGGGCTCCTCTGGATGTGGGCGGGACTCTCGTGCTTCCTCTCCAGTGGAGACGGGTATATCGGGGAACTTCTTGAGTTGCAGAAAGGGTGTGAAGGACCCTTTGGAAGTTACAGAGGTTAGGTGTGATTAGCCTCGAGAAGCCTCAGCGGAAATGGGCCTCATCTCGCCGTGGAGGGGAGAACCTCCTGGATTTTCTCGAGTTGCGGCAGGTGCTCTCGACTTAAGACGGGGACCTCAGGGACCCGCTCTGGTGGCCTCAGGAAAGGCCAGTCCCCATGCAAGTTGCTTGGGGTCCTCTCGGATTCCTCTCCCGTCGATGCCGGCCCTAAAACCTTGTGTGGAGTCGGTGCCGGAACCTGAGGATTCCTCTCCAGTGCTGATATGGATCCTGCGGTACTTCTGGAGTCTCCCCAGGGGAGTCAGTCCTCGTCTCGAGTGGGGCATTCACGTGCGCTTTCCTCCCGAGCTGTAGCAGCAGTGTCACGCTTCCCTTCGCGTGGATCAAGGGATCTGTGGCTTTCCCTCGAGGCATTCCCACGAGGCTTTCCACGAGGCTTTCCCACAGGGCTGTCCCACAGTGCCACCGTGTGGTGTGAGTCGATCCTCGTCTTGAAAGTGGAGGCAGTGCGGAAAACAGGTTTCCCTGGAGTGGACTGAGACATCTGGGAGACTCTGGGAATGGTGGCACGACCCTGGAGTTCCTCTCGCCTTTCCTGTGGAGAGCGCCCCTCTTGAGCTGCTATGGCAAGTCCGAGAATTCTTTCCCGACCACGCAGGGAAAGGATCCCTCCTCTCGAGCTATGAGGCGGAAACGGGGCTCCTCTGGATGTGGACGGGGCTCTCGTGCTTCCTCTCGAGTGCAGACGGGTATGTCGGGAAACTTCTTGAGTTGCAGCAAGGATGTGAAGGACCCTTTGGAAGTTCCAGAAGTTAGGTGTGATTAGCCTCGAGACGCCTCAGCGGAAATGGGCCTCATCAGGCCTGGACGGGAGAACCTCCGGATTTTCTCGAGTTGCGGCAGGTGCTCTGACTTAAGACGGGGACCTCAGGGACCGCTCTGGTGGCCTCAGGAAAGGCCAGTCCCCATGGAGTTACTCGGGGGCCTCTCGTGATTCCTGTCCCGTCGATGCTGGGGCCTAAGACTTGTGTGGAGTCGGTGCCGGAACCTGAGGATTCCTCTCCAGTGCTGACATGAATCTTGGGGTACTTCTGGAGTCTCCCCAGGGCAGTCAGTCCTCGTCTCTAGTGGGGGCATGCACGTGCGCTTTCCTCCCGAGGTGTAGCAGCAGTGTCGCTCTTCCTTTCCCGTGGATCAAGGGATCTGTGGCTTTCCCTCGAGGCTTTTCACGAAGCTTTCCAACGAGGCTTTCCCACAGGGCTGTCCCACGTGCCACCGTGGTGTGAGTCGATCCTCGGCTTGAAAGTCGAGGCAGTGCAGGGAAAACAGGTTTCCCTGGAATGGACAGACATCTGGGGACTCTGGGAATGGTGGCCCGACCCTGGAGTTCCTCTCGCCTTTCCTATGGAGAGAGCCTCCTCTTGAGATGCGACGGGAACGCCGGAAATTCTTTCCCCACCATGCAGGGAAAGGATCCCTCCTCTCGAGCTAGGAGGCGGAAACGGGGCTCCTCTGGATGTGGGCAGAACTCTCGTGCTTCCTCTCGAGTCGAGACGGGTATGTCGGGGAACTTCTTGAGTTGCAGAAAGGGTGTGAGGGACCTTTGGAATTCCAGAGGTTAGGTGTGATTAGCCTCAAGATGCCTCAGCGGAAATGGGCCTCATATAGCCTGGAGGGGAGAACCTCCTGGATTTTCTCGAGTTGCGGCAGGTGCTCTCGACTTACGACGGGGACCCCTGGGACCCGCTCTGGTGGCCTCAGGAAAGGCCAGTCCCGATGCGAGTTGCTCGGGGGCCTCTCGGATTCCTCTCCCGTCGATGCTGGGGCCTAAGACCTTGTGTGGACTCAGTGACGCAACCTGAGGATTCCTCTCCATTGCTGACATGGATCTTGGGTACTTCTGGAGTCTCCCCAGGGGAGTCAGTACGCGTCTCGAGTGGGGCATGCACGTGCGCTTTCCTCCCGAGCTGTAGCAGCAGTGTCTCCCTTCCCCTCGCGAGGATCAAGGGATCAGGGGCTTTCCCTCGAGGCTTTTCGAGGCTTTCCCACGAGGCTTTCCCACAAGGCTCTCCCACGTGCCACCGTGGTGTGAGTCCATCCTCGGCTTGAAAGTCGAGGCAGTGCAGGAAAACAGTTTTCCCTGGAATGGACGGAGACATCTGGTTGTCTCTGGGAATGGTGGCACGACCGTGGAGTTCCTCTCGCCTTTCCTGTGGAGAGCGCCTCCTCTTGAGATGCGACGGGAACGCCGGGAATTCTTTCCCGAACACGCAGGGAAAGGATCCCTCCTCTCAAGCTAGGAGGCGGAAACGGGGCTCCTCTGGATGTGGGCGGGACTCTCGTGCTTCCTCTCGAGTGGAGACGGGTATGTCGGGGAACTTCTTGAGTTGCAGCAAGGATGTGAAGGACCTTTGGAAGTTCCAGAGGTTAGGTGTGAGAAGCCTCGAGACGCCTCAGCGGAAATGGGCCTCATCTCGCCTGGAGGGGAGAACCTCCTGGATTTTCTCGAGTTGCGGCAGGTGCTCTCGACTTACGACGGGGACCTCAGGGACCCGCTCTGGTGGCCTCAGGAAAGGCCAGTCCCCATGCGAGTTGCTCGGGGGCCTCTCGGGATTCCTCTCCTGTCGATGCTGGGGCCTAAGACCTTGTGGGGAGTCAGTGCCGGAACCTGAGCATTCCTCTCCAGTGCTGTCATGGATCTTGGGGTACTTCTGGAGTCTCCCCAGGGGAGTCAGTCCTCCTCTCGAGTGGGGGCATGCACGTGCGCTTTCCTCCTGAGCTGAAGCAGCAGTGCCACGCTTCCCTATGCTTGGATCAAGGATCTGTGGCTTTCCCTCGAGGCTTTCACACGAGACTTTCCAACGAGGCTTTCCCACAGGGCTGTCCCTCGTGCCACCGTGGTGTGAGTTGATCCTCGGCTTGAAAGTCAAAACAGTGCAGGAAAACAGGTTTCCCTGGAATGAACTGAGACATCTGGGGGACTATGGGAATGGTAGCACGACCCTGGAGTTCCTCTCGCCTTTTCTGTGGAGAGTGCCTTCTCTTGAGAAGCGACGGGAACGCCGGGAATTCTTTCCGAGCACGCAGGGAAAGGATCCCTCTTCTCGAGCTAGGAGGTGGAAACGGGGCTCCTCTGGATATGGTCGGGACTCTCGTGCTTCCTCTCGAGTGGAGACGGGTATGTCGGGGAACTTCTTGAGATGCAGCAAGGGTGTGGAGGACCCTTCGGAAGTTCCAGAGTACAGGTGTGATTAGCCTCAGGACGCCTCAGCGGAAATGGCCTGATCTCGCCTGGAGGGTAGAACCTCCTGGATTTTCTCGAGTTGCGGCAGGTGCTCTCGACTTACGACGGGGACCTCAGGGACCCGCTCTGGTGGCCTCAGGAAAGGCCATTCCCCATGCGCGTTGCTCCGGGGGCGTCTCGGCATTCCTCTCCCGTCGATGCCGGGCCTGAGATCTTATGTGGAGGTGCCGGAACCTGAGGATTCCTCTCCAGTGCTTACATGGATCTTGGGTACTTCTGGAGTCTCCCCAGGGAGTCAGTCCTCGGCTCGAGTGGGGGCATGCACCTGCGCTTTCCTCCCGAGCTGTAGCAGCAGTGTCACGCTTCCCTTCGAGTGGATCAAAGGATCTGTGGCTTTCCCTTGAGGCTTTCCCATGAGGCTTTCCCACAAGGCTGTCCCACGTGCCACCGTGCCGTGAATCGACCCTCGGCTTGAAAGTCGAGGCAGTGCAGGGAAAACAGGTATCCCTGGAATGGACTGAGACATCTGGGGACTCTGGAATGTGGCACGACCCTGGAGTTCCTCTCGCCTTTCCTGTGGAGAGCGCCTCCTCTGAGATGCGAGGGGAACGCCGGGAATTCTTTCCCGACCACGCAGGGAAAGATCCCTCTCTCGGAGCTAGGAGGCGGAAACGGGGCTCCTCTGGAT
>NW_017205883.1:0-5097 GCF_001704415.2 Capra hircus
TTAGCCTCGAGACGCCTCAGCAGAAATGGGCCTCATCTCGCCTGGAGGGGAGAACCTCCTGGATTTTTCTCGAGTTGCGGCAGGTGCTCTCGACTTACGACTGGGACCTCAGGGACCGCGCTCTGGTGGCCTCAGGAAAGGCCAGTCCCATGGCAGTTGCTCGGGGGCCTCTCGGATTCCTCTCCCGTCGATGCGGGCCCTGGGACCTTGTGTGGAGTCTGTGCCGGATCCTGAGGATTCCTCTCCAGTGGCTGAGGTGGATCTTGGGTACTCTGGAGTCTCCCCAGGGGAGTCATTCCTCTTCGCGAGTGGGGATATGCACGTGGGTTTTTCCTCCCGAGCTGTAGCAGCAGTGTCACGCTTCCCTTCGCGTGGATCATGGGATCTGTGGCTTTCCCTCGAGGCTTTCCAGGAGAGCTTTCCCACGAGGCTTTCCACAGGGCTGTCGCCACATGCCACCGTGGTGTGAGTCGATCCTCAGCTTGAAAGTCGAGGCAGTGCAGGGAAAAAGGTTTCCCTGGAATGGACTGAGACATCCAGGGGACTCTGGAATGGGGCGTGATACTGGAGTTCTCTCGCCTTTCCTGTGGAGAGCGCCTACGCTTGAGATGAGACGGGAACGCTAGGAATACTTTCCGACCACGCAGGGAAAGGATCCTCCTCTCGAGCTAGCAGGCGGAAACGGGGCCACTCTGGATATGGGCGGGACCTTGGGATCCTCTTGAGTAGAGACGGGTATGTCAGGGAACTTCTTGAGTTGCAGCAAGGGTGTGAAGGACCCTTTGGAAGTTCCAAAGGTTAGATATGATTAGCCTCCAGACGGTCAGCGGAAATGGGCCTCATCACGCCTGGAGGGGAGAACCTCCTGGATTTTCTCGAGTTGCGGCAGGTGCTCTCGACTTACGACTGGGACCTCACGGACCCGCTCTGGTGGCCTCAGGAAAGGCCAGTCCCCATGCGAGATGCTCGGGGCCTCTCGGATTCCTCTCCCGTCGAAGCCGGGGCCTAAGACCTTGTGTGGAATCGGTGCCGGAACCTGAGGATTCCTCTCCAGTGCTGACATGGATCTTGGGGTACTTCTGGAGTCTCCCCAGGGGAGTCAGTCCTCTTCTCGAGTGGGTCATGCAGGTGCGCTTTCCTCTCGAGCTGTGACAGCAGTGTCGCGCTTCCCTTGGCGTGGATCAAGGGATCTGGAACTTTCCCTCGAGCTTCCCCACGAGGTTTTCCCCACGAGGCTTTCCCACAGGGCTGTCCCACGTGCCACCTTGGTGTGCGTCGATCCTCGACTTGAAAGTCGAGGCAGTGCAGGGAAAACAATTTTCCCTGGAATGGACTGAGACTTCTGGGGGAATCTGGGAATATTGACACGACACTGGAGTTCGTCTCGACTTTCCTGTGGAGAGCGCCTCCTCTTGAGTTTGTGACCGGAACGCCGGGAATTTTTTTCCGACCACGCAGGGAAAGGATCCCTCCCTCTCGAGCTAGGAGGCGGAAACGTGTCTTCGCTGGATGTGGGCGGGACTCTCGTGCTTCCTCTCGAGTGGAGACCGGTTTTTCGAGGAACTTCTTGAGTTGCAGTAAGGGTGTGAAGGACCCTTTGGAAGTTCCAGATGTTAGATGTGATTAGCCTCCAGACGCCTCAGCGGAAATGGGCCTCATCTCGCCTGGAGGGGAGAACCTCCTGGATTTTCTCGAGTTGCGGCAGGTGCTCTCGACTTACGACGGGGACCTCAGGGACCCGCTCTGGTGGCCTCAGGAAAGGCCAGTCCCCTTGCGAGTTGCTCGGGGGCCTCTCGGGGCCTCTCGGGTTTCCTCTCCGATCGATTCTGGGGCCTAAAACCTTGTGTGGAGTCAGTGCCGGAACCTGAGGATTCCTCTCCAGTGCTGACATGGATCTTGGGGTTCTTCTGGAGTCTCCCCAGGGGAGTCAGTCCTCGTCTCGAGTGGGGGCATGCGAGTGCGCTTTCCTCCCGAGCTGTAGCAGCAGTGTCACGCTTCCCTTCGCGTGGATCAAGGGATCAGGGGCTTTCCATCGAGGCTTTCCCATGAGGCTTTCCCACGAGGCTTTCCCACAGGGCTGTCCCACGTGCCACCGTGGTGTGAGTCGATCCTCGGCTTGAAAGTCGAGGCAGTGTAGGGAAAACAGGTTTCCCTGGAATGGACTGAGACATCTGGGGGACTCTGGGAATGTGGCACGACCCTGGAGTTCCTCTCGCCTTTCCTGTGGAGAGCGCCTCCAATTGAGATGCGACGGGAAGGCCGGGAATTCTTTCCCGACCACGCAGGGAAAGGAAGCCTCCTCTCGAGCTAGGAGGCGGAAACGGGGCTCCTCTGGTTGTGGGCGGGACTCTCGTGCTTCCTCTCGAGTGGAGTCGGGTATGTCGGGGAACTTCTTGAGTTGCAGCAAGGGTGTGAAGGACCCTTTGGAAGTTCCAGAGTTTAGGTGTGATTAGCCTCAAGACGCCTCAGTGGAAATGGGCCTCATCTCGAATGGAGGGGAGAACCTCCTGGATTTTCTCGAGTTGCGGCAGGTGCTCTCGACTTACGACGGGGACATCAGGGACCCGCTCTGGTGGCCTCAGGAAAGGCCAGTCCCCTTGCGAGTTGCTCGGGGCCTCTCGGGGGCCTCTCGGGTTTCCTCTCCGATCGATGCTGGGGCCTAAAACCTTGTGTGGAGTCAGTGCCGGAACCTGAGGATTCCTCTCCAGTGCTGACATGGATCTTGGGGTTCTTCTGGAGTCTCCCCAGGGGAGTCAGTCCTCGTCTCGAGTGGGGGCATGCACGTGCGCTTTCCTCCCGAGCTGTAGCAGCAGTGTCACGCTTTCCTTCGCGTGGATCAAGGGATCAGGGGCTTTCCCTCGAGGCTTTCCCATGAGGCTTTCCCACGAGGCTTTCCCACAGGGCTGTCCCACGTGCCACCGTGGTGTGAGTCGATCCTCGGCTTGAAAGTCAAGGCAATGCAGGGAAAACAGGTTTCCCTGGAATGGACTGAGAAATCTGGGGGACTCTGGGAATGTGGCACGACCCTGGAGTTCCTCTCGCCTATCCTGTGGAGAGCGCCTCCACTTGAGATGCGACGGGAACGCCGGGAATTCTTTCCCGACCACGCAGAGAAAGGATCCCTCCTCTCGAGCTAGGAGGCGGAAACGGGGCTCCTCTGGATGTGGGCGGGACTCTCGTGCTTCCTCTCGAGTGGAGTTGGGTATGTCGGAGAGCTTCTTGAGTTGCAGCAAGGGTGTGAAGGACCCTTTGGAAGTTCCAGAGTTTAGTTGTGATTAGCCTCGAGACGCCTCAGCGGAAATGGGCCTCATCTCGCCTGGAGGGGAGAACCTCCTGGATTTTCTCGAGTTGCGGCAGGTGCTCTCGACTTACGACGGGAACCTCAGGGACCCGCTGTGGTGGCGTCAGGAAAGGCCAGTCCCCATGCGAGTTGCTCGAGGCCCTCTCGGGATTCCTCTCCCGTCGATGCAGGGGCCTAAGATCTTGTGTGGAGTCGGTGCCGGAACCTGAGGATTCCTCTCCAGTGCTGACATGGATCTTGGGGTACTTCTGGAGTCTCCCCAGGGGAGTCAGTCCTCGTCTCGAGTGGGGGCATGCACGTGCACTTTCCTACCGAGCTGTAGCAGCAGTGTCGCGCTTCCCTTCGTGTGGATCAAGGGATCTGTGGCTTTCCATCAAGGCTTTCCCACGAGGCTTTCCCACAGTGCTGTCCCACGTGCCACCGTGGTGTGAGTCCAACCCCGGCTAGAAAGTCGAGACAGTGCAGGGAAAACAGGTTTCCCTGGAATGGACTGAGACATCTGGGGGACTCTGGGAATGGTGGCACAACCCTGGAGTTCCTCTCAACATTCCTGTGGAGAGCGCCTCCTCTTGAGATGCGAAGGGAACGCCGGGAATTCTTTCCCGACCACGCAGGGAAAGGATCCCTACTCTCGAGCTAGGTGGCGGAAACGGGTCTCTGCTGGATGTGGGCGGGAATCTCGTGCTTCCTCTCGAGTGGAGACCGGTTTGTCGAGGAACTTCTTGAGTTGCAGTAAAGGAGTGAAAGACCCTTTGGAAGTTCCAGATGTTAGATGCGATTAGCCTCCAGACGCCTCAGCGGAAATGGGCCTCATCTCGCCTGGAGGGGAGAACCTCCTGGATTTTCTCGAGTTGCGGCAGGTGCTCTCGACTTACGACTGGGACCTCAGGGACCCGCTCTGGTGGCCTCAGGAAAGGCCAGTCCCCATGCGAGATGCTCGGGGCCTCTCGGGATTCCTCTCCCGTCGAAGCCGGGGCCTAAGACCTTGTGTGGAATCGGTGCCGGAACCTGAGGATTCCTCTCCAGTGCTGACATGGATCTTGGGGTACTTCTGGAGTCTCCCAGGGGAGTCAGTCCTCGTCTCGAGTGGGGGCATGCCAAGTGCGCTTTCCTCCCGAGCTGTAGCAGCAGTGTCACGCTTCCCTTCGCGTAGGATCAAGGGATCAGGGGCTTTCCCTCGAGGCTTTCCCATGAGGCTTTCCCACGAGGCTTTCCCACAGGGCTGTCCCACGTGCCACCCGTGGTGTGAGTCGATCCTCGGCTTGAAAGTCGAGGCAGTGTAGGGAAAACAGGTTTCCTGGAATGGACTGAGACATCTGGGGGACTCTGGGAATGTGGCACGACCCTGGATTCCTCTCGCCTTTCCTGTGGAGAGCGCCTCCAATTGAGATGCGACGGAAGGCGGGAATTCTTTCCGACCACGCAGGGAAAGGATCCCTCTCTCGAGCTAGGAGGCGGAAACGGGGCTCCTCTGGTTGTGGGCGGGACTCTCGTGCTTCCTCTCGAGTGGAGTCGGGTATGTCGGGGAACTTCTTGAGTTGCATCAAGGGTGTGAAGGACGCCTTTGGAAGTTCCAGAGTTTAGGTGTGATTAGCCTCAAGACGCCTCAGTGGAAATGGGCCTCATCTCGAATGGAGGGGAGAACCTCCTGGATTTTCTCGAGTTGCGGCAGGTGCTTCTCGACTTACGACGGGACATCAGGGACCCGCTCTGGTGGCCTCAGGAAAGGCCAGTCCCCTTGCGAGTTGCTCGGGGACCTCTCGGTTTCTCGCTCCCGTCCGATGCTGGGGCCTAAA
>NW_017205884.1:0-5096 GCF_001704415.2 Capra hircus
AACGTCAATGACTGTGAGGTACTTGCTGATTACTAAATATTTTCATATGTAGAAATTACCTATCCGACATCTAAGAGCCAGATCATGGTAGAAATAGATGTTCCCAGTCTCTGTGCCCACTTTCCCTTAATGCCTCTATTTCAATGTCAGCTCTTATTCTTGTCATTTGTTGTACCTGGTGTCCCTTAGCACTGATACACAGAGTTTGTGTCTTTCATCATTACCAGAAGGTAAACCTTCAGGCTTCTTCCAAGGAAGGATAAGGATGTTTGGAGTTGTAAATGTTGTTTGTAAAGACTTGCAACCAATCTTCTTTTGTTAACCCAAATTTGCCCATCTGTCTTCAAAGAGTCCTATTACGTCCCTTTCTTGAACTTTATCTTAGAGTTCTACAAAGCAAAGAGATCAGCTTCCTGCTTATTTACTCACCCTGATGATTCACTTTTCAGCTTTTTCCGCCTTTCAGAGTCAAAGACTCATCCATGTGCCTTCTAGGTTCCCCAGTTTCATCTGTGATTAGCTCCTTTCCAATTCTGTCTTTAAAATTATACTTTGTTTTTCCTTTTCTCTCTTCTTTAGGGTTGGGTCAGGAAACAGCAGAGATAGTTGAGTGTGTTCAGTTCACTAACAGTGTTTGATCAATGACTTTCACCAGCTAGATTTGAACTCAGTCATTTGTTGGTTATAGATACGGGTATTGGGAAATACTACATCAGTCAGTCAGGTCAGTCACTAGGTCATGTTCAACTCTTTCTGACCCCATGAACCGCAGCACGCCAGGTCTCCCTGTCCATCACCAACTCCCAGAGCCTACCCAAACCCATGTCCATTGAGTCAGTGATGCCATCCAACCATCTCATCCTCTGTCGTCCCCTTCTCCTCCTGTCCTCAACCTTTCCCAGCATCGGGCTCTTTTCCAATGAGTCAGCTCTTTGCATCAGGCGGCCAAAGTATTGGAGTTTCAGCTTCAACATCAGTCCTTCCAGTGAACAGCCAGGACTGATCTCCCAGGATTGATGCAGTGGTTGAATCTCCTTGCAGTCAAAGGGACTCTCAAGAGTCTTCTCCAACACCATAGTTCAAAAGCATCAATTCTTTGGTGCTCAGCTTTCTTTATAGTCCAACTCTCACATCCATACATGACCACTGGAAAAACTATAGCATTGACTAGATGGACCCTTGTTGACAGAGTAATGTCTGCTTTTAGTATGCTTTCTAGGTTGGTCATAACTTTCCTTCCAAGGAGTAAGCATCTTTTAATTTCATGGCTGCAATCACCATCTGCAGTGATTTTGGAGCCCCCAAAATAAAGTCTGACACTGTTTCCACTGTTTCCCCATCTATTTTCTGTGAAGTGATGGGACTGGATGCCATAATCTTAGTTTTCTCAATGTTGAGCTTTAAGCCAACTTTTTTACTCTCCTCTTTCACTTTCATCAAGAGGCTCTTTAATACTTCTTCACTTTCTGCCTTGAGGGTGTTGTCATCTGTATATCTGAGGTTATTGATATTTCTCCCAGCAGTCTTGATCCCAGCTTGTGCTTCATCCAGCCCAGTGTTTCTCATGAAGTACTCTGCATATAAGTTAAATAAGCAGGGTGACAATATACAACCTTGACATACTCCTTTTCCTATTTGGAACCAGTCTGTTGTTCCATGTCCAGTTCTAACTGTTGCTTACTGATCTGCATATTGGTTTCTCAAGAGGGCAGGTCAGGTGGTCTGGTATTCCATCTCTTTCAGAATTTTCCACAGTTTCTTGTGATCCACACAGTCAAAGGCTTTGGCATAGTCAATAAAGCAGAAATAGATGTTTTTCTGGAATTCTCTTGCTTTTTCAGTGATCCAGCGGATGTTGGCAATTTGATCTCTGGTTCCTCTGCCTTTTCTAAACCAGCTTGAATATCTGGAAGTTCATGGTTCACGTATTGCTGAAGCCTGGCTTGGAGAATTTTGAGCATTATTTTGCTTGTGTGTGAGATGAGTGCAATTGTGCGGTAGAGCATTCTTTGGCATTGCCTTTCTTTGGGATTGGAATGAAAATGGACCTTTTCCAGTCCAGTGGCCACTGCTGAGTTTTCCAAATTTGCTGGCATATTGAGTGCAGCACTTTCACAACACCATCTTCCAGGATTTGAAATAGCTCAACTGGAATTCCATCACCTCCACTAGCTTTGTTTGTTTGATGCTTCCTAAGGCCCACTTGACTTCACATTCCAGGATGTCTGGTTTTAGGTGACTGTGAGTGATCACACCATCATTATTATCTGGGTCGTGAAAATTGTTTTTGTACAGTTCTTCTGTGTATTCTTGCCACCTCTTCTTAATATCTTCTGCTTCTGTTAGGTCCATACCATTTCTGTCCTTTATTACATGGACAATATTGAAACATGATGACTATCTCTCAGGTGAAAAAAAATTACATGTACACCTACATACATAGTTATATTTTTACTCCACACACACACACACAAAGGATTTCTATATTAAAATATTGGTCATTTTAGACAAAGAAGCAGGCCCTCTTTTAGGGGTTTAATCATTAGTTTGATTCTAAATAGATTCCATGCGACTTAGCAAAGAGTGGCATATTGAATGACTCTTTAGGAAGTTAAGAGCATAGAATATCTGCTATTCTAAGACTCTGGATTTTTTATTGAATTTGTTTCTATCTGTGCTATTTATTGCAAAACAGCTGCAATTCAAAACAAAGAGATATCTACATAATAGACATTTATTAAGTATTTGGTATCTCATCAGTTTCATCTGTTTGCTTACTTTTTAACTTATTTTTAGCAATCATGGATTTTTTTTGTGACTGATTGAGCTAAATAGAAATGACCCAGAAACAAAAATAAATATTTTGGGGTTGGGAATTTGACTTACTAGTTTTAGGAGGATGCTGACCAGAAAGTGCTTTTAAACAGATTTTAAGAATGGCATAAGAATAATTTTGAATATCAGAAACTTCTTAAAAGAATTTTTGAAAAATTTAAACAAGCAAGTAATAGTCTTTAAAACACAAGCCTATGTTGCAATTTGAAGATGATGTCATTTGAAATTTTTCGAAGTGACATGGACAAAAAGTGTTACATTTTTGGCTAGCCACTGTCCTTCAACACTTCTAGTACCATGATGGGGGCAGTTTTGTACTTTATGAAATTTGAAGGGAAATAGAGCCAGTCTTCTACTTTATAAGCCAACAAGACCATATAGTGATTTCCCCAGCCTCCTTTACAACTAAAATATGAACACCTAATCTAGGCTGGCTAATTATGCCCACCCATGTGGGAATCTAAATCAGGAGTCAGTGTTGCAAATAAGAAGGACCTGAAGCAAATCCATCTCATTGGCATCAAGGGCAGGCTGGCCAGGGGCTGCACCCAGGAGCCGGTGACCATAGTAAAGATGAGTTCTAGTGTCATCTGTGGCCATAAGAGCAACAGATTCCTCACCAAACTGGTTTTTAATTTTATTCTGACTCTGTTTCTCCAGCCTTCCCAAGAGCTCCCTAATATATATATTTTTATGAATTACTTTTCTGTTGAAATCAGACAAATTCAGTTTCTCTTAATTAAAACTGAAAACACTAATACTAAAACCCTGCCTATGTTCAAATAACAAGTCTTTAAGTCACAAATATGTTATTATTGGGGAAGATTTGAGGTCATCAAAATGAATTGGAGTGAGCTATACTAGAAGCTGAGTTTAGGGAGTGTTGGACATGTGGGCATATAGTCCTTTCCTCTTTGCTCTTTAATGTAAAACCCTCTACTTCTTATGATGTTCACATTCCCTTTGTTTTAGAATATATCACTGCCTCCATGCTGGGAAAGATTGAAGGCAGGAGGAGAAACGGTTGGCAGAGGAAGAGATGGTTGGATGGCACCACCAACTCAATAGATGAATTTGAGCAAGCTCCAGGAGACGGTGGACAGAGAAGCCTGGTGTCCAGCGTCTATGGGGTCGCAAAGAGTCAGACACGACTAAGTGACTGAACAACAACTGCCTTCATTTAGCGGGAATATTTAAAAAATACCCTAGCAATTTTGTGATCCTGAAGCTCACTGGACACTAGTGAAGCAATATATCTTTGGCTCCTATGTGGAGAAAGCAGGCAGATTCATCCACAGTGTGATGCCAAATGTCCACAGAATGACTCACAGATCAAAATGAGATTCCCCAAAATAGCCATCTTCAAACCAGCTGTCCATTAAGGTTACAGCTGCAGGCTTACGCTTTCACCTTGCCTGTGTCCTCAGCTGTCTATCATGAGCCATGCACTGTCATAGTGGAGAAAGTGGGATAAATGGAAAAAGCCTATGAAGGATGTTACAATATGGACAGTGGCCTCTATAAATCTCTGTTGAAAGTTTTCTCTTTAGAGCTGTGCTTGAGATGCTGAACTGCTTGTTCCCATGATGTTCAGTGGGCACTATGAGGTCAATAAAATTTTCTAAGATTATACAAGCTAGTCAAACACTGGTACCCAGAGAGTTATCAGCTACTAAATGAGGTTCTGGAGGCTCAGGAAGAAAAGAGAAGAGCCTTGGCTGCCAATGATGCTAAAAATCAGTAGAGTGATATAAAAACATAAAGAAAACACTTGGCAACTGTATGTTGTTGACATGACTAAAAAAATACTTAGAGTAGTGTTATTAAATATGGTTCACCACCATCAATTTACTGTCCAATCCCTCCATGTAATGGGAAAAATGTTGAGCGTCCTGGCTAAGCCACACAGGCTTTGGAGCCAGGTTTCTGTCGCAGTCCTGGCATGCCTCCTACTAGCTGTCTGGCCTTGAATAAGTCACTGAATCTCTCTGAACCAGAGCTTTCTTATCTGCAAACATTGTTTTTAAAAAATAATCAATTCACAGTATTTTGAAGATTAATGAAAGAATACTTATAGTCACTGTACACACGCCATACTCACAAGTATATGCTAAATTATTAGCAGTCACTATTAATGGACAGGCTCAAGCATGGGTCTGGTTCTGTAGCACCTTCTACAGGGGTGGTTCCCTGGCTCTCTCTATGAGTCAGCTATGGTTTTTTTGGGTTTGCTTTGACCTTGACTTCCCTTTACTATTTGG
>NW_017205885.1:0-5096 GCF_001704415.2 Capra hircus
TGAGACGGGAATGCTAGGAATTCTTTCAGGACCACGCAGGGAAAGGATTCTTGAGTTGCAGCAAGCGTGTGAAGACCCTTTGGAATTCCAGAGGTTAGGTGTGATTAGCCTCGAGAAGCCTCATTGGAAATGGGCCTCATCTCGCCTGGAGGGGAGAACCTCCTGGATTTTCTCGAGTTGCGGCAGGTGCTCTCGACTTAAGACGGGGACCTCAGGGACCCGCTCTGGTGGCCTCAGGAAAGGCCAGTCCCCATGCGAGTTGCTTGGGGTCCTCTGGGATTCCTCTCCCCCGTCGATGCCGGGGCCTAAGACTTGTGTGGAGTCATACGGAACCTGAGGATTCCTCTCCAGTGCTGACATGGATCTTGGGGTACTTCTGGAGTCTCCCCAGGGGAGTAAGTCTTCGTCTCGAGTGGGGGCATGCATGTGTGATTTCTTCCGAGCTGTAGCAGCAGTGTCGTTCTTCCCTTCGCGTGTATCAAGCGATCTGTGGCCTTCCCTCGAGGCTTTCCCACTAGGCTTTCCCACGAGGCTTTCCCAAGAGGCTTTCCCACGAGGCTTTCCCATAGGGCTGTCCCACGTGCCACCGTGGTGTGAGTCGATCCTCGGCTTGAAAGTCGAGGCAGTGCAGGGAAAACAGGTTTCCCTGGAATGGACTGAGACATCTGGGGGACTCTGGGAATGGTGGCACGACCCTGGAGTTCCTCTCGCCTTTCCTGTGGAGAGCGCCTCCTCTAGAGATGCGACGGGAACGCCTGGAATTCTTTCCCGACCACGCGCAGGGAAAGGATCCCTCCTCTCAGGCTGAGAGGCGGAAACGGGGCTCCTCTGAATGTGGGCGCGGTCTCTCGTGCTTCCTCTCGAGTGGAGACGGGAATGTCGGGGAACTTCTTGAGTTGCAGCAAGGGTGTGAAGGACCCTTTGGAAGTTACAGAGTTTAGGTGTGATAGCCTCGAGACGGCTCAGCGGAAATGGGCCTCATCTCGCCTGGAGGGGAGAACCTCCTGGATTTTCTCGAGTTGCGGCAGGTGCTCTCGACTTACGACGGGGACCTCAGGGACCCGCTCTGGTGGCCTCAGGAAAGGCCAGTCCCCATGCGAGTTGCTCGTGGGCCTCGGGGGCCTCTCGGGTTTTCCTCTGCCATCGATGCTGGGCCTACGACCTTGTGTGGAGTCAGTGCCAGAACCTGAGGATTCCTCTCCAGTGCTGACATGGATCTTGGGGTACTTCTGGAGTCTCCCCAGGTGAGTCAGTCCTCGTCTCGAGTGGGGCATGGACGTGCGCTTTCCTTCCCAGCTGTAGCAGCAGTGTCGCGCTCCCTTCGCTCAAGGGATCTGTGGCTTTCCGTCAAGGCTTTCCCACTAGGCTTTGCCACGAGGCTTTCCTCAGCGCTGTCCCACGTGCCACCGTGGTGTGAGTCGATCCTCGGCTTGAAAGTCGAAGTAGTGCAGGGAAAACAGGTTTCCCTGGAATGGACTGAGTCATCTGGGGGACTCTGGGAATGGGGCCTGATACTGGAGTTCCTCTCGCCTTTCCTGTGGAGAGCGCCTCCTCTTTGAGATGAGACGGGAATGCTAGGAATTCTTTCAGGACCACGCAGGGAAAGGATCCCTCCTCTCGAGCTAGCAGGCGGAAACGGGGCCACTCTGGATATGGGCGGGACGCTCGGGTTCCTCTTGAGTGGAGAAGAGTATGTCGGGGAACTTCTTGAGTTGCAGCAAGGTTGTGAAGGACCCTTTGGAAGTTCCAGAGTTTAAGTGTGATTACCCCCTATTTGCCTCAGCGGAAATGGGCCTCATCTCGCCTGGAGGGGAGAACCTCCTGGATTTTCTCGAGTTGCGGCAGGTGCTTTCGACTTATGACGAGGGCCTCTGGGACCCGCTCTGGTGGCCTCAGGAAAGGTCAGTCCCCATGCGAGTTGCTCGGGGGCCTCTCGGGATTCCCCTCCCGTCGATGCTGGGGCCTAAGACCTTGTGTGGACTCAGTCCCAGAACCTGAGGATTCCTCTCCAGTGCCGACATGGATCTTGGGGTACTTCTGGTGTCTCCCCAGGGGAGTCAGTCCTCGTCTGCAGAGGGGGCATGCACGTGCGCTTTCCTCCCGAGCTGTAGCAGCAGTGTCACGCTTCCCTTCGCTTGGATCAAAGGATCTGTGTCTTTCCCTCGAGGCTTTCCCACGAGGCTTTCCCACGAGGCTTTCACACAGGGCTGTCCCACGTGCCTCCGTGGTGGTTAGTCGATCCTCGGCTTGAAAGTCGTGGCAGTGCAGGGAAAACAGGTTTCCCTGGAATGGACTGGAGACATCTGGGGGACTCTGGGAATGGTGGCACGACCCTGGAGTTCCTCTCGCCTTTCCTGTGGAGAGCGCCTCCTCTTGAGATGCGACGGGAACGCCGGGAATTCTTTCCCGACCACGCAGGGAAAGGATCCTCCTCTCAGGCTAGGAGGTGGAAACGGGGGCTCCTCTGGATGTGGGCGGTATTATCGTGCTTCCTCTCGAGTGGAGACGGGTATGTTGGGGATCTTCTTGAGTTGCAGCAAGGGGTGTGAAAGACCTTTGTAATTTCCAGATGTTAGGTGTGATTAGCCTTGAGACCCCTCAACGGAAATGGGCCTCATCTCGCCCGGCGGGAGAACCTCCTGGATTTTCTCGAGTTGCGTCAGGTGCTCTCGACTTATGACGGGGCCTCAGGGACCCGCTCTGGCTGGCATCAGGATAGGCCAGACCCCATGCGAGTTGCTCGGGGGCCACTCGGGATTCCTCTCCCGTCGATGCCGGGGCCTGAGACCTTGTGTGGAGTCGGTGCCCGAACCTGAGGATTCTACTCCAGTGCAGTCATGGATATTGTGGTACTTCTGGAGTCTCTCCAGGGGAGTCAGTCGCGTCTCGAGTGGGGGCATGCACGTGCGCTTTCTCCCGAGCTGAAGAAACAGTGTTGCGCTTCCCTTCGCGTGGATCAAGGGATCAGGGGCTTTCCCTCGAGGCTTTCCCACGAGGCTTTCCCACAGGGCTGTCCCACGTCCCACCGTGGTGTGAGTCGATCCTCGGCTTGAAAGTCGAGGCTGTGCAGGGAAAACAGGTTTCCCTGGAATGGACTGAGACATCTGGTTGTCTCTGGGAATGATGGCACGACCCTGGAGTTCCTCTCGCCTTTCCTGTGGGAGAGCGCCTCCTCTTGAGATGTTACGGGAACGCCAGGAATTCTTTCCCGACCACGAAGGGAAAGGATCCCTCCTCTCGAGCTAGGAGGCGGAAACGGGGCCTCCTCTGGATGTGGCCGGGACTCTCGTGCTTCCTCTCAAATGGAGACGGGTATGTCGGGGAAATTGTTAAGTTGCAGCAAGGGTGTGAAGGACCCTTTGGAAGTTACAGAGGTTAGGTGTGATTAGCCTTGAGACGCCTCAGCGGAAATGGGCCTCATTTCGCCTGGAGGGGAGAACCTCCTCGATTTTCTCGAGTTGCAGCAGGTGCTCTCGACTTACGACGGGGACCTCAGGGACCCGCTCTGGTGGCCTGAGTAAAGGCCAGTCCCCATGTGAGTTGCTCGGGTTCCTCTCGGGGATTTCTCTCCCGTCTATGCCAGGGCCTAAGATCTTGTGTCGAGTCGGTGCAGGAACCTGAGCATTCCTCTCCAGTGCTGACATGGATCTTCGGGTACTTCTGGAGTCTCCCCAGTGGAGTCAGTGCTCGTCTCGAGCGGGGGCATGCACGTGCGCTTTCTTCCCGAGCTGTAGCAGCAGTGTCACGCTTCCCTTCGCGTGGATCAAGGGATCAGGGGCTTTCCCTCGAGGTTTTCCCAGGAGTCTTTCCACGAGGCTTTCCCACAGGGCTGTCCCACGTTCCACCGTGGTGTGAGTCGATCTTCGGCATGAAAGTCGAGGCAGTGCAGGGAAAACAGGTTTCCCTGAAATGGACTGAAACATCTGGGGGACTCTGGGAATGATGTCACGACCCTGGAGTTCCTCTCGCCTTTCTGTGGAGAGCGCCTCCTCTTGAGATGCGACGGAAACGCCGAGAATTCTTTCCCGAACACGCAGGGAAAGGATCCCTCCTCTCGAGCTAGGAGGCGTAAACGGGCTCCTCTGGATGTGGGCGGACTCTCGTGCTTCCTCTCGAGTGGAGACGGGTATGTTGGGGATCTTCTTGAGTGGCAGCAAGGGTGTGAAGGACCCTTTGGAAGTTCCAGAGGTTAGGTGTGATTAGCCTCGAGACGCTCAGCGGAAATGGGCCTCATCTCGTCTGGAGGGAGAACCTCCTGGTTGTTTCTCGAGTTGCGGCAGGTGCTCTCGACTTACGACGGGGGACCTCAGGGACCCGCTCTGGTGCTTCAGGAAAGGCCAATCCTCATGCGAGTTGCTCAGGGCCTCTCAGGATTCCTCTCCCGTCGATGCCAGGGCCTAAGATCTTGTGTGGATTCGGTGCCGGAACCTGAGGATTCCTCTCCAGTGCTGACATGGATCTTGGGGTACTTCTGGAGTCTCCCCAGGGAGTCTGTCCTCGTCTCGAGTGGGGCATGCACGTGCGCTTTCCTCCCGAGCTGTAGCAGCAGTGTCCCACTTCACTTGACGTGGATCAAGGTATCTGTGGAATTCCCTCGAGGCTTTGCCACGAGGCTTTCCACGAGGCTTTCCCACGAGGGCTTTTCCACAGGGCTGTCCCAACCGTGGTGTGAGTCGATCCTCGGCTTGAAAGTCGAGGCAGTGCAGGGAAATCATGTTCCCTGGAAAGGACGGAGACATCTTGGGGACTCTGGGAATGGTGGCACGACACTGGAGTTCCTCTTGCCGTTCCTGTGGAGAGCGCCTCCTCTTGAGATGCGACGGGAATGCCGGGAATTCTTTCCCGACCACGCAGGAAAAGGATCCCTCCTCTCGAGCTAGCAGGCGGAATCGGGGCTCCTCTGGATGTGGCCGGACTCTCGTGCTTCCTCTCGAGTGGAGACGGGTATGTCGGGGCTTCTTGAGTTGCAGCAAGGGTGTGAAGGACCCTTTGGAAGTTCCAGAGGTTAGGTGTGATTAGCCTCTAGAAGCCTCAGCGGAAATGGGCCTCATCTCGCCTGGAGGGGAGAACCTCCTGGATTTTCTCGAGTTGCGGCA
>NW_017205886.1:0-18441 GCF_001704415.2 Capra hircus
AGACTTCAGAAGTATCCCAAAAACATGTCAGCACTGGAGAGGAATACTCAGGTTCTGGCCCCACTCCACCGAAGGTCTTGGGCCCGGCATCTACCCGTGAGGAATCCCGAGAGGCCTCTAGCAACTCGCATGGGGACTGGTCTTCCTAAGGCCAACAGAACGGGTCCCTGAGGTCCCCGTCGTAAGTCGAGAGCACCTGCCACAACTCGAGAAAAATGAAGGAGATTCTCCCTTCAGGCGAGATGAGGCCCATTTCCACTGAGACGTCTCGAGGCTAATCACACCTAACCTCTGGAACTTCCAAAGGGTCCTTCACACCCTTGTTGCAATCAAGAAGATCCAGAAGAGACCCGTCGCGCACTACATAGGAATCACAGGGTACACCCACATCCAGAGGAGCCCCAATTCCCCTCCTAGCTCAAATGTGAGGGATGCTTTCCTGATTGGCCGGGAAAGAATTCCTGTCGTACCTGTCGGCATCTCAAGAGGAGGCACGCTCCACAAGAAAGTGAGAGGAACTCCAGGGTCGTTCCACCATTCCAAGAGTCCCCCAGATGACTCAGTCCTTTCCAGAGGAACTTGTTTACGCTGCACTGCCTCGACGTTCACGCGGGGACCGACTCACACGATGGTGGCACGTGGACAGCCCTGTGGGAAGCCTCGTGGGAAAGCCACGTGGGAAAGCCTCGAGGGACAAACAAGAAACCCTTTGATCAACCCAACGGGAAAATTGACTCTGCTCCTAATGCTCGGGAGAAAAGCGCACGTGCATGCCCCCATTGGAGACGAAAGATGACTCCCCTGTGGAGACTCCAGTAGTACCCCAAGATCCATTTCAGCACTGGAGAGGAAACCTCAGGTTCGGGCACCGATTCCAAAAAAGGTCTTAGGCCCCGTCATCGACCGGAGAGGAATCCCGAGAGGCCCCTTAGCAACTCGCAAGTCGACTGGCATTACCTGAGTGGACCAGAGCGGGTTACATAAGTCCGGTCGTAACTGGAGAGCACCTGCTGAAACTCGAGAAAACCCAGGAGGTTCTCCCCTGCAGTCGAGATGAGGCCCATTTCCGCTGAGACGTCTCGAGTCTAATCACACCTAACCTCTGGAACTTCCAAAGGGTCCTTCACACCCTTGCTGCAACTCAAGAAGATCCCCTACATACCTCTCTCCACTCGAGAGGAAGAACGAGAGTCCCGCCCACATACAGAGGAGCCCCGTTTCCGCCTCCTAGCTCGAGAGGAGGGATCCTTTCCCTGCATGGTCAGGAAAGAACTCCCGGCAGTTCCTGTCTCATCTCAAGAGGAGGCGCTCTCCACAGGAAAGGCGAGAGGAACTCCAGGGTCGTGCCACCATTCCCAGAGTCCCCCAGATGTCTCAGTCCATTCCAGGGAAACCTGTTTTCCCTGCACTGCTTCGACTTTCAAGCCGAGGATTCGACTCACACCACGGTGGCACGTGGACAGCCCTGTGGGAAAGCCTCGTGGGAAAGCCTCCTGGGAAAGCCTCGAGGGAAAGCCACAGATCCCTTGATCCAAGGGAAGGGAAGCGTGACAGTTCTGCTACAGCTCGGGAGGAAAGCGAACGTGCATGCCCCCACTCGAGACGAGGACTGACTCCCCTGGGGAGACTCCAGAAGTACCGTAAGATGCATGTCAGCACTGGAGAGGAATCCTCAGGTTCCGGCACCGACTCCACACAAGGTCTTAGGCCAGGCGTCGAAGGGAGAGGAATCCCGAGAGGCCCCCGAGCAACTCGCATGGGGACTGGCCTTTCCTGAGGCCACCAGAGCGGGTCCCTGAGGTCCCCGTCGTAAGTCAAGAGCACCTGCCGAAACTCGAGAAAATCCAGGAGGTTCTCCCCTCCAGGCGAGATGAGGCCCATTTCCCGCTCAGGCGTCTCGAGGCTAATCACACCTAACCCCTGGAACTTCCAAAGGGTCCTTCACACCCTTGCTACAACTCAAGAAGTTCCCCAACATACCTGACTCCACTCGAGAGGAAGCACGAGAGTCCCGCCCACATCCAGAGGAGCCCCGTTTCCGGCCTCGTACCTCGCGGTCAGGTATCCTTTCCCTGTATGTTCCGGAAAGAATTCCCGGTGTTCCCGTCGCATCTCAAGAGGAGGCGCTCTCCACAGGAAAGGCGAGAGAAACTCCAGTGTCGTGCCATCATTTCCAAGAGTCCCCCAGATATCTCAGTGTGCCGGGGTCCAGCCCCGCTGGATCCAGGGAATTCGATGGATGGACGGCGTTGACGTGGAAAGTCTTGTGTATTTATTAATGTAAGATGAGATTAAGAAATTATAGGGTAGTAAGAAGATTAACTGGAGGAAAAAGGCTGAATAGCTAGGTTTACGCGGAAGGCCAATAAAATTCCCGACAAGGAATTTTCTGGCGGACTCTGGGAATGGTGGCACGACCCTCGAGTTCCTCTTGCCTTTCCTGTGGAGAGCGCCTCCTCTTGAGATGCGCCGGGAACGCCGGGAATTCTTTCCCGACCACGCAGGGAAAGGATCCCTCCTCTCGAGCTAGGAGGCGGAAACGGGGCTCCTCTGGATGTGGGCGGGACTCTCGTGCTTCCTCTCGAGCGGAGACGGGTATGTCGGGGAACTTCTTGAGTTGCAGCAAGGGTGTGAAGGACCCTTTGGAAGTTCCAGAGGTTAGGTGTGATTAGCCTCGAGACGCCTCAGCGGAAATGGGCCTCATCTCGCCTGGAGGGGAGAACCTCCTGGATTTTCTCGAGTTGCGGCAGGTGCTTTCGACTTACGACGGGGACCTCAGGGACCCGCTCTGGTGGCCTCAGGAAAGGCCAGTCCCCATGCAAGTTGCTCGGGGCCTCTCGGGATTCCTCTACCCTCGATGCCGGGGCCTAAGATCTTGTGTGGAGTCGGTGCCGGAACTGAGGATTCCTCTCCAGTGCTGACATGGATCTTGGGGTACTTCTGGAGTCTCCCCAGGGAGTCAGTCCTCCGTCTCGAGTGGGGGCATGCACGTGCGCTTTCCTCCCGAGCTGTAGCAGCAGTCTCACGCTTCCCTTCGCGTATATCAAGGGATCTGTGGCTTTCCTCGAGGCTATCCACCAGGCTTTCCCACGAGGCTTTCCCACAGGGCTGTCCCACGTGCCACCGTAGGTGTGAGTTGATTCTCGGCTTGAAAGTCGAGGCAGTGAAGGGAAAACAGGTTTCCCTGGACTGGACTGGAGACATCTGGGGGACTCTGGGAATGGTGGCACGACCCTGGAGTTCCTCTCGCCTTTCCTGTGGAGAGCGCCTCCTCTTGAGATGCGACGGGAACGCCGGGAATTCTTTCCCGACCACGCAGGGAAAGGATCCCTCGTCTCAAGCTATGAGGCGGAAACGGGGCTCCTCTGGATGTGGGCGGGACTCTGGTGTTTCCTCTCGAGTGGAGACGGGTATGTCGGGGAACTTCTTGAGTTGCAGCAAGGGTGTGAATGACACTTTGGAAGTTCCAGAGGGTAGATGTGATTAGCCTCGAGACGCCTCAGCAGAAATGGGCCTCATCTCGCCTGGAGGGTGGAACCTCCTGGATTTTCTCGGACTTGCGGCAGGTGATCTCGACTTACGACTGGGACCTCAGGGACCCGCTCTGGTGGCCTCAGGAAAGGCCAGTCCCATGTGAGTTGCTCGGGGGCCTCTCGGGATTCCTCTCCGTCGATACCGGGGCCTAAGACATTGTGTGGAGTCGGTGCCGGAACCTGAGGATTCCTCTCTAGTGCTGACATGGATCTTCGGGTACTTCTGGAGTCTCCCCAGGAGGAGTCAGTCCTCGTCTCGAGTGGGGGCATGCACGTTCGATTTCCTCCCGAGCTGTAGCAGCAGTGTCACGCTTCCCTTCGCATGGATCAAGGGATCTGTGGCTTTCCCACGAGGCTTTCCCACAGGGCTGTCCCACGTGCCACCGTGGTGTGAGTCGATCCTCGGCTTGAAAGTCGAGGCAGTGCAGGGAAAACAGGTTTCCCTGGAATGGACTGAGACATCTGGGGGACTCTGGGAATGGTGGCACGACCCTGGAGTTCCTCTCGCCTTTCCTGTGGAGAGCGCCTCCTCTTGAGATGCGACGGGAAGCCGGGAATTCTTTCCCAACCACGCAGGGAAAGGATCCCTCCTCTCGAGCTAGGAGGCGGAAACGGGGCTCCTCTGGATGTGGGCGGGACTCTCGTGCTTTCCTCTCGAGTGGAGACGGGTATGTCGGGGAACTTCTTGAGTTGCAGCAAGGGTGTGAAGGACCCTTTGGAAGTTCCAGAGTTTAGGTGTGATTAGCCTCGAGACGCCTCAGCGGAAATGGGCCTCATCTCGCCTGGAGGGGAGAACCTCCTGGATTTTCTCGGAGTTGCGGCAGGTGCTCTCGACTTACGACGGGGACCTCAGGGACACGCTCTGGTGGCCTCAGGAAAGGCCAGTCCCCATGCGAGTTGCTCGGGGGCCTCTCGGGATTCCTCTCCCGTCGATGCCGGGGCCTAAGACCTTGTGTGGAGTCGGTGCCGGAACCTGAGGATTCCTCTCCAGTGCTGACATGGATCTTGGGGTACTTCTGGAGTCTCCCCAGGGGAGTCAGTCCTCAGTCTCGAGTGGGGGCATGCACGTGCGCTTTCCTCCCGAGCTGTAGCAGCAGTGTCACGCTTCCCTTCGCGTGGATCAAGGGATCTGTGGCTTTCCTCGAGGCTTTCCCACGAGGCTTTCCCACGAGGCTTTCCCACAGGGCTGTCCCACGTGCCACCGTGGTGTGAGTCGACACTCGGCTTGAAAGTCGAGGCAGTGCAGGGAAAACAGGTTTCCCTGGAATGGACTGAGACATCTGGGGGACTCTGGGAATGGTGGCACCGACCCATGGAGTTCCTCTCGCCTTTCCTGTGGAGAGCGCCTCCTCTTGAGATGCGACGGGAACGCCGGGAATTCTTTCCCGACCACGCAGGGAAAGGATCCCTCCTCTCGAGCTAGGAGACGGAAACGGGGCTCCTCTGGATGTGGCCGGGACTCTCGTGCTTCCTCTCGAGTGGAGACGGGTATGTCGGGGAACTTCTTGAGTTGCAGCAAGGGTGTGAAGGACCCTTTGGAAGTTCCAGAGTTTAGGTGTGATTAGCCTCGAGACGCCTCAGCGGAAATGGGCCTCATCTCGCCTGGAGGGGAGAACCTCCTGGATTTTCTCGAGTTTGCGGCAGGTGCTCTCGACTTACGACTGGGGACCTCAGGGACCCGCTCTGGTGGCCTCAGGAAAGGCCAGTCCCCATGCGAGTTGCTCAGGGGCCTCTCGGGCCTCTCGGGTTTCCTCTCCCAGTCGATGCTGGGGCCTAAGACCTTGTGTGGAGTCAGGGCCGGAACCTGAGGATTCCTCTCCAGTGCTGACATGGATCTTGGGGTACTTCTGGAGTCTCCCCAGGGGAGTCAGTCCTCGTCTCGAGTGGGGCATGCACATGCGCCTTACTCTCCAGCTGTAGCAGCAGTGTCACGCTTCCCTTCGAGTGGATCAAGGGATCTGTGGCTTTCCCTCGAGGCTTTCCCACGAGGCTTTCCCACAGGGCTGTCCCACGTGCCACCGTGGCGTGAGTCGATCCTCGGCTTGAAAGTCGAGGCAGTTCAGGGAATACAGGTTTCCCTGCAATGGACTGAGACCATCTGGGGGACTCTGGGAATGGTGGCACGACCCTGGAGTTCCTCTCGCCTTTCCTGTGGAGAGCGCCTCCTCTTGACATGCGACGGGAACGCCGGGAATTCTTTCCCGACGACGCAGGTAAAGGATCCCTCCTCCTGAGCTAGGAGGCGGAAACGGGGCTCCTCTGGATGTGGGCGGGACTCTCGTGCTTCCTCTCGATTGGAGTCGGGAATGTTGCGGAACTTCTTGAGTTGCCAGCAAGGGTGTGAAGGACCCTTTGGAAGTTCCAGAGTTTAGGTGTGATTAGCCTCGAGACGCCTCAGCGGAAATGGGCCTCATCTCGCCTGGAGGGGAGAACCTCCTGGATTTTCTCGAGTTGCGGCAGGTGCTCTCGACTTACGACGGGGACCTCAGGGACCCGCTCTGGTGGCCTCAGGAAAGGCCAGTCCCCTTGCGAGTTGCTCGGGGGCCTCTCGGGGCCTCTCGGGATTCGTCTCCCGTCGATATCGGGGCCTAAGATCTGCTGTGGAGTCGGTGCCAGACCTGAGGTTTCCTCTCCAGTGCTGACATGGATCTTGGGGTACTTCTGGAGTCTCCCCAGCGGAGTCAGTCCTCGTCTCGAGTGGGGGCATACACGTGCGATTTCCTGCCGAGCTGTAGCCGCAGTGTCACGCTTCCCTTCGCATGGAACAAGGGATCTGTGGCATTACCTCGAGGCTTTCCCACGAGGCTTTCCCACGAGGCTTTCCCACAGGGCTGTCCCACGTGCCACCGTGGTGTGAGTCTATCCTCGGCTTGAAAGTCAAAACAGTGCAGAGAAAACAGGTTTCCCTGGAATGGACTGAGACATCTGGGGGACTCTGGGAATGCTGGCATGACCCCGGAGTTCCTCTCGCCTTTCCTGTGGAGAGCGCCTCCTCTTGAGTTGCGACAGGAATGCCGGGAATTCTTTCCCGAGCACGCAGGGAAAGTATCCCTCCTCTCGAGTTAGGAGGTGGAAACGGGGATCCTCTAGATGTGGTCGGGACTCTCGTGCTTCCTCTCGAGTGGAGACGGGTATGTTGGGGAACTTCTTGAGTTGCAGCAAAGGTGTGAAGGACCCTTTGGATGTTCCAGAGGTCAGGTGTGATTAGCCTCAGGACGCCTCAGCGGAAATGGGCCTCATCTCGCCTGAAGGGGAGAACCTCCTGGATTTTCTCGAGTTGCTGCAGGTGCTCTCGACTTACGATGGGGACTTCAGGGACCCGCTATGGTGGCCTCAGGAAAGGCCAGTCCCCATTCGAGTTGCTCGGGGGCCACTCGGGATTCCTCTCCATCGAAGCCGGGGCCTCAGACATTGTGTGGAGTCGGTGCCGGAACCTGAGGATTCCTCTCCAGTGCCGACATGGATCTTGGGGTACTTCTGGAGTCTCCCCATGGGAGTCAGTCCTCGTCTCGAGTGGGGGCATGCACGTGTGCTTTTCTCCCGAGCTGTAGCAGCAGTGTCATGCTTCCCTTCGCGTGGATCAAGGGATCATGTGGCTTTCCCTCGAGGCTTTCCTACAAGGCTTTCCCACGAGGCTTCCCCACAAGGCTGTCCCCCGTGCCACCGTAGGTGTGAGTTGACCTCGGCTTGAAAGTCGAGGCAGTGCAGGGAAAACAGGTTTGCCTGGAATGGAACTGAGAAATCTGGGGGACTCCTGGAATGGGGCCTGATCCTGGAGTTCCTTTCGCCTTTCCTGTGGAGAGCACCTCCTCTTGAGATGTGACGGGAACGCTAGGAATTCTTTCCCGTACCACGCAGGGAAAGGATCCCTCCTCTCGAGCTAGCGGGCGGAAACGGGGCCACTCTGGAAGTGGGCGGGACTCTCGTGTTCCTCTTGAGTGGAGACGGGTATGTCGGGGAACTTCTTGAGTTGCAGGCAAGGGTGTGAAGGACCCTTTGGAAGTTCCAGAGTTTAGGTGTGATTACCCCTATTTGCCTCAGCAGAAATGGGCCTCATCTCGCCTGGAGGGGAGAACTTCCTGGATTTTCTCGAGTTGCGGCTGGTGCTCTCGACTTACGATGGGGACCTCAGGAACCCGCTCTGGTGGCCTCAGGAAAGGCCAGTCCCCATGCGAGTTGCTCGGGGGCCTCTCGGGATTCCTCTCCCGTCGATGTCGGGGCCTAGGACCTTGTGTTGGAGTCGGTGCCGGAACCTGAGGATGCTTCTCCAGTGCTGACATGGATCTTGGGGTACTTCTGGAGTCTCCCCAGTGGAGTCAGTCCTCGTCTCGAGTGGGTGCATGCACGTGCACTTTCCTCCCGAGCTGTAGCAGCAGTGTCCCGCTTCCCTTCGCGTGGATCAAGGGATCTGTGGCTTTCTCCTCGAGGCTTTCCCACGAGGCTTTCCCACAGGGCTGTCCCACGTGCCACCGTGGTGTGAGTCGACCTCGGCTTGAAAGTCGAGGCAGTGCAGGGAAAACAGGTTTCCCTGGAATGGACTGAGGACATCTGGGGGACTCTGGGAATGGTGGCACGACCCTCGAGTTGCTCTCGCCTTTCCTGTGGAGAGCACCTCCTCTTGAGAATGCGACAGGAATGCCGGGAATTCTTTTCCGAGCTCTACAGGGAAAGGATCCCTCCTCTCGAGCTAGGAGGGGAAAAGGGGCTCCTCTGGATGTGGGCGGGACTCTCGTGCTTCCTCTCGAGTGGAGACGGGTATGTCGGGGAACTTCTTGAGTTGCAGCAAGGGTGTGAAGGACCCGTTTGGAAGTTCCAGAGGTTAGGTGTGATTAGCCTCGAGACGCCTCAGCGGAAATGGGCCTCATCTCGCCTGGAGGGGAGAACCTCCTGGATTTTCTCGAGTTGCGGCAGGTGCTCTCGACTTACGACGGGGACCTCAGGGACCCGCTCTGGTGGCCTCAGGAAAGGCCAGTCCCATTGCGAGTTGCTCGGGGGCCTCTCGGGATTCCTCTCCCGTCGATGCTGGGGCCTAAGACCTTGTGTGGAGTCAGTGCCGGAACCTGAGGATTCCTCTCCAGTGCTGACATGGATCTTGGGGTACTTCTGGAGTCTCCCCAGGGGAGTCAGTCCTCGTCTCGAGTGGGGGCATGCACGTGCGCTTTCCTCCCGAGCTGTAGCAGCAGTGTCACGCTTCCCTTCGCGTGGATCAAGGGATCTGTGGCTTTCCTCGAGGCTTTCCCACGAGGCTTTCCCACGAGGCTTTCCCACAGGGCTGTCCCACGTGCCACCGTGGTGTGAGTCGATCCTCGGCTTGAAAGTCGAGGCAGTGCAGGGAAAACAGGTTTCCCTGGAATGGACTGAGACATCTGGGGGACTCTGGGAATGGTGGCACGAACCCTGGAGTTCCTCTCAGCCTTTCCTGTGGAGAGCGCCTCCTCTTGAGATGCGACGGGAACGCCGGGAATTCTTTCCCGACCACGCAGGGAAAGGATCCCTCCTCTCGAGCTAGGCAGGCAGAAACGGGGCTCCTCTGGATGTGGGCAGGAACTCTCGTGCTTCCTCTCGAGTGGAGACGGGTATGTCGGGGAACTTCTTGAGTTGCAGCAAGGGTGTGAAGGACCCTTTGGAGTTCCAGATGTTAGGATGTGATTAGACCTCGAGACGCCTCATCGGAAATGGGCCTCATCTCGCCTGGAGGGGAGAACCTCCTGGATTTTCTTCGAGTTGCGGCAGGTGCTCTCGACTTAGGACGGGGACCTCAGGGACCCGCTCTGGTGGCCTCAGGATAGGCCAGTCCCCATGCGAGTTATTCGGGGCGTCTCGGGGGCTCTCGGGATTTCCTCTCCCTGTCGATGCTGGGGCCTAAGACCTTGTGTGGAGTCAGGTGCCGGAACCTGAGGATTCCTCTCCAGTGCTCGACATGGATCTTGGGGTACTTCTGGAGTCTCCCCAGGGGAGTCAGTCCTCGTCTCGAGTGGGGGCATGCACGTGCGCTTTCCTTCCGAGCTGTAGCAGCAGTGTCACGCTTCCCTTCGCGTGGATCAAGGGATCTGTGGCTTTCCCTCGAGGCTTTCCCACGAGGCTTTCCCACAGGGCTGTCCCACGTGCCACCGTGGTGTGAGTCGATCCTCGGCTTGAAAGTCGAGGCAGTGCAGGGAAAACAGGTTTTCCCTGGAATGGACTGGAGACATCTGGTGGACTCTGGGAATGGTGGCACGACCCTGGAGTTCCTCTCGCCTTTCCTGTGGAGAGCGCCTCCTCTTGAGATGCGACGGGAACGCCGGGAATTCTTTCCCGACCACGCAGGGAAAGGATCCCTCCTCTCGAGCTAGGAGCGGAAACGGGGCTCCTCTGGATGTGGGCGGGACTCTCGTGCTTCCTCTCGAGTCGGAGACGGGTATGTCGGGGAACTTCTTGAGTTGCAGCAAGGGTGTGAAGGACCCTTTGGAAGTTCCAGAGGTTAGGTGTGATTAGCCTCGAGACGCCTCAGCGGAAATGGGCCTCATCTCGCCTGGAGGGGAGAACCTCCTGGATTTTCTCGAGTTGCGGCAGGTGCTCTCGACTTACGACGGGGACCTCAGGGACCCGCTCTGGTGGCCTCAGGAAAGGCCAGTCCCCATGCGAGTTGCTCCGGGGCCTCTCGGGATTCCTCTCCCGTCGATGCCGGGGCCTAAGACTCTTGTGTGGAGTCAGGTGCCGGAACCTGAGGATTCCTCTCCAGTGCTGACATGGATCTTGGGGTACTTCTGGAGTCTCCCCAGTGGAGTCAGTCCTCGTCTCGAGTGGGGGCATGCACGTGCGCTTTCCTCCCGAGCTGTAGCAGCAGTGTCACGCTTCCTTCGCGTGGAACAAGGGATCTGTGGCATTCCCTCGAGGCTTTCCCACGAGGCTTTCCCACGAGGCTTTCCCACAGGGCTGTCCCACGTGCCACCGTGGTGTGAGTCGATCCTCGGCTTGAAAGTCGAGGCAGTGCCAGGAGAAAACAGGTTTCCCTGGAATGGACTGGAGACATCTGGGGGACTCTGGGAATGGTGGCACTGACCCTGGAGTTCCTCTCGCCTTTCCTGTGGAGAGCGCCTCCTCTTGAGATGCGACGGGAACGCCGGGAATTCTTTCCCGACCACGCAGGGAAAGGATCCCTCCTCTCGAGCTAGGAGGCGGAAACGGGGCTCCTCTGGATGTGGGCGGGACTCTCGTGCTTCCTCTCGAGTGGAGACGGGTATGTCGGGGAACTTCTTGAGTTGCAGCAAGGGTGTGAAGGACCCTTTGGAAGTTCCAGAGGTTAGGTGTGATTAGCCTCGAGACGCCTCAGCGGAAATGGGCCTCATCTCGCCTGGAGGGAGAACCTCCTGGATTTTCTCGAGTTGCGGCAGGTGCTCTCGACTTACGACGGGGACCTCAGGGACCCGCTCTGGTGGCCTCAGGAAAGGCCAGTCCCCATGCGAGTTGCTCGGGGGCCTCTCCGGGATTCCTCTCCCATCGATGCCGGGGCCTCAAGACCATTGTGTGGAGTCGGTGCCGGAACCTGAGGATTCCTCTCCAGTGCTGACATGGATCTTGGGGTACTTCTGGAGTCTCCCCAGGGGAGTCAGTCCTCGTCTCGAGTGGGGGCATGCACGTGCGCTTTCCTCCCGAGCTGTAGCAGCAGTGTCCAGCTTCCCTTCGCGTGGATCAAGGGATCTGTGGCTTTCCCTCGAGGCTTTCCCACAGGCTTTCCCACGAGGCTTTCCCACAGGGCTGTCCCACGTGCCACCGTGGTGTGAGTCGATCCTCGGCTTGAAAGTCGAGGCAGTGCAGGGAAAACAGGTTTCCCTGGAATGGACTGAGACATCTGGGGACTCTGGGAATGGTGGCACGACCCTGGAGTTCCTCTCGCCTTTCCTGTGGAGAGCGCCTCCTCTTGAGATGCGACGGGAACGCCGGGAATTCTTTGCCCGACCACGCAGGGAAAGGATCCCTCCTCTCGAGCTAGGAGGCGGAAACGGGGCTCCTCTGGATGTGGGCGGAGACTCTCGTGCTTCTCTCGAGTGGAGACGGGAATGTCGGGGAACTTCTTGAGTTGCAGCAAGGGTGTGAAGGACCCTTTGGAAGTTCCAGAGGTTAGGTGTGATTAGCCTCGAGACGCCTCAGCGGAAATGGGCCTCATCTCGCCTGGAGGGGAGAACCTCCTGGATTTTCTCGAGTTGCGCAGGTGCTCTCGACTTACGACGGGGACCTCAGGGACCCGCTCTGGTGGCCTCAGGAAAGGCCAGTCCCCATGCGAGTTGCTCGGGGGCCTCTCGGGATTCCTCTCCCGTCGATGCCGGGGCCTAAGATCTTGTGTGGAGTCGGTGCCGGAACCTGAGGATTCCTCTCCCAGTGCTGACATGGATCTTGGGGTACTTCTGGAGTCTCCCCAGTGGAGTCAGTCCTCGTCTCGAGTGGGGGCATGCACGTGCGCTTTCCTCCCGAGCTGTAGCAGCAGTGTCACGCTTCCCTTCGCGTGGATCAAAGGATCTGTGGCTTTCCCTCGAGGCTTTCCCACGAGGCTTTCCCACAGGGCTGTCCCACGTGCCACCGTGGTGTGAGTCGATCCTCGGCTTGAAAGTCGAGGCAGTGCAGGGAAAACAGGTTTCCCTGGAATGGACTGGAGACATCTGGGGGACTCTGGGAATGGTGGCACGACCCTGGAGTTCCTCTCGCCTTTCCTGTGGAGAGCGCTCCTCTTGAGATGCGACGGGAACGCCGGGAATTCTTTCCCGACCACGCAGGGAAAGGATCCCTCCTCTCGAGCTAGGAGGCGGAAACGGGGCTCCTCTGGATGTGGGCGGGACTCTCGTGCTTCCTCTCGAGTGGAGACGGGTATGTCGGGGAACTTCTTGAGTTGCAGCAAGGGTGTGAAGGACCCTTTGGAAGTTCCAGAGGTTAGGTGTGATTAGCCTCGAGACGCCTCAGCGGAAATGGGCCTCATCTCGCCTGGAGGGGAGAACCTCCTGGATTTTCTCGAGTTGCGGCAGGTGCTCTCGACTTACGACGGGGACCTCAGGGACCCGCTCTGGTGGCCTCAGGAAAGGCCAGTCCCCATGCGAGTTGCTCGGGGCCTCTCGGGATTCCTCTCCCGTCGATGCCGGGGCCTAAGATCTTGTGTGGAGTCGGTTGCCGGAACCTGAGGATTCCTCTCCAGTGCTGACATGGATCTTGGGGTACTTCTGGAGTCTCCCCAGGGGAGTCAGTCCTCGTCTCGAGTGGGGGCATGCACGTGCGCTTTCCTCCCGAGCTGTAGCAGCAGTGTCACGCTTCCCTTCGCGTGGATCAAGGGATCTGTGGCTTCCCTCGAGGCTTTCCCACGAGGCTTTCCCACGAGGCTTTCCACAGGGCTGTCCCACGTGCCACCGTGGTGTGAGTCGATCCTCGCTTGAAAGTCGAGGCAGTGCAGGGAAACAGGTTTCCCTGGAATGGACTGAGACATCTGGGGGACTCTGGGAATGGTGGCAGGACCCTGGAGTTCCTCTCGCCTTTCCTGTGGAGAGCGCCTCCTCTTGAGATGCGACGGGAACGCCGGGAATTCTTTTCCCGACCACGCAGGGAAAGGATCCCTCCTCTCGAGCTAAGAGAGCGGAAACGGGGCTCCTCTGGATGTGGGCGGGAACTCTCGTGCTTCCTCTCGAGTGGAGACGGGTATGTAGGGGAACTTCCTGAGTTGCAGCAAGCGTGTGAAGGACCCTTTGGAAGTTCCAGAGGTTAGGTGTGATTAGCCTTGAGACGCCTCAGTGGAAATGGGCCTCATCTCTCCTGGAGGGGAGAACCTCCTGGGATTTTCTCGAGTTGCGGGGGAGACTCCAGAAGTACCCAAGATCCATGGTCAGGCACTGGAGAGGAATCTCAGGTCCGGCACCGACTCCACACAAGGTCTTACGCCCGCAATCGAACGGGAGAGGAATCCGAGAGCCCGAGAGCCCCCGGCAACTCGACATGGGGACTGGCCTTCCTGAGGCCACCAGAGCGGGTCCCTGAGGTCCCCGTTTAAGTCGATGAGCACCTGCCGCAACTCGAGGAAAATTCCAGGAGGTTCTTCCCCTCCAGCGAGATGAGGCCCATTTTCCAACTGAGGCCGTCTCGAGCCTAATCACACTAACTCTGGAACTCCAAAGGGTTCCTTCACACCCTTGCTGCAACTCAAGAAGTTCCCCGACTACCCGTCTCACTCGAGAGGAAGCACGAGAGTTCTGCCCACATCAGAGGAGCCCCGTTTACCTCCTAGCTCGAGAGGAGGGATCCTTTCCGCGCTGGTCGGTGAAAGAATTCCCGGCCGTTGTCGGCCATCTCAAGAGGAGCGCTTCTCCACAGGAAAGGCTGAGAGGAACTCCAGGGTTTGCCACATTTCCCAGAGTCCCCAGATGTCTCAGTCCATTTCCAGGGAAACTGTTTTTCCCTGCACCTGCCTCTTTATACTTTCAAGCGAGGATCGACTCACACCACTGGTGGCACGTGGGACAGCCCAGCCTGTGGGAAAGCCTCGTGGGGAAAGCCTCGAAGGAAATGCCACAGATCCCTTGATCACGGCGAGGTAAGCGTGACACTGCTGCTACAGCCTCGCCGAGGAAAGCGCACGTGCATGCCCCACTCGAGAGAGGACTGACTCCCTGGGGAGACTCCAGAAGTCACCCCAAGATCCATGTCAGCACTGGAGAGGAAACCTCAGCGTTCGGCTAGCCTACTCCACACAAGTCTTTGGCCCCAGCATCGACGGAGAGGAAGACCGAGAAGCCCCGAGACGACCCCGAAACTCGCATGGGACTGGCCTTTCCTGAGGCACCAGAGCGGGTCCTGAGGTCCGTTCCTAAGTCGAGAGCACCTGCCGCCAACTCGAGAAAATCCAGGAGGTCCCCTCAGGCGAGGATGAGGCCCATTTCCAGGAGGCGTCTCGAGGCTTAATCACACCTAACTCTGGAACTTCCAAGGTCCTTCACACCCTTGCTGAACTCAAAGAAGTTCCCCGACATACCCGTCTTCCCAGAGAGGAAGCACGAGAGTCCCGCCCACAATCCAGAGGAGCCCGTTCGCCTCCTAGCTCGAGAGGAGGGATACCTCTTCCCTGCAGTGTCGGGAAAGAATTCCCGGGCGTCCGTCGCATCTCAAGGGAGTGCGCCTTCAACAGGAAAGGCGAGAGGAACTCCAGCGTGTGCCACCATTCCCAGAGTCCCCCAGAATGTCTCAGTCCATTCCAGGGAAACCTGTTTTCCCTGCACTGCTCGACTTTCAAGCCGAGGATCGACTCACACCACTGGTGGCACGTGGGACAGCCCTGTGGAAAGCCTCGTTGGAAAGCCCTCGAGGGAAAGCCACCTGACCCTTGATCCACGCGAAGGGAGCGTGACACTGCTGCTACAGCTCGGGAGGGAAAGGCGCTACGTGCATAGCCCCACTCGAGACTGAGGACTGACTCCCCTGGGGACTCCAGAAGTAACCCAAGATCCATGTCAGCACTGGAGAGGAACCTCAGGTTCCGGCAGATGACTTCCACACAAGGTTAGGCCCAGCATCGACCGGGAGAGGAATCCGAGAAGTCCCGAGCAACTCGCCATGGGGACTGGCCTTTCCTGAGGCCACCAGAGCGGGTCCTGAGGTCCCCGCTCGTAAGTCGAGAGCACCTGCCGCAACTCGAGAAAATCCAGGAGGTTTTCCCCTCCAGGCGAGAGATGAGGCCCATTTCCGCAGAGGCGTCGCGAGGCTAATCACACCTATAACCTCTGCGAACTTCCAACGGGTCCTTCACACCCTTGCTGCAACTCAAGAAGTTCCCGACATACCCGTCTCCACTCGAGAGAAGCACGAGAGTCCGCCCACATCCAGAGGTGCCCCTTTTCCCCCCTAGCTCCGAGAGTGGGATCCTTTCCCTTTAGAGCTCGAAAAGAATCCCCGGCATCCTGTTCGCTTCTCAAGCGGGAGGTGCTCTCCACAGGAAAGGCGAGAGCAACTTCGAGCGTCATGCCACCATTCCAGAGTCCCCAGAATGCCTCAGTCCATTCCAGGGAAACCTTATTTCCCTGCACTGCCTCGACTTCCAAAGCCAGAGGTCGACTCACACCACGGTGGCACGTGGACAGCCCTGTGGGAAAGCCTCGTAGGGAAAGCATCGAGGAGAAAGCCACAGATCCCTTGATCCACGCGAAGGGAAGCGGGACACTGCTGCTACAGCTCGGAGGAAAGTGCACGTGCATCGACCCACTCGAACGAGGACTGACTTCCACGGGGAGACACCAGAAGTACCCCAAGATCCATGTCAGCACTGGAGAAGCATCCTCAGGTTCCGGCACCGACTAACACAAGTCTAGGCCCGACGATCGACGGAGAGAGGAATCCGAGAGGCCCCCGAGCAACTCGCATGGGACTGGCCTTTCCTGAGGCCACCAGAGCGGGTTCCTGAAGGTCCCCATCGTAAGTCAGAGAGCAACCAGCCGCCAACTCGAGAAATCCAGGAAGTTTCTCCCCTCCAGGCGAGATGAGGCCCATTCTGCTGAGCGAAATGCGGGGTAATCACACTAAACTCTGGAACTTCCAAAGGGTCCTTCACACCCTTCCTGCCCAACTCAGAAGTTTCCCCGACATACCCGTCTCCCACTCAGAGAGGAACACGAGAGTCCCGCCCACTTCCAGAGTGGCCCCGTTTCTGCCCGCTTAGCTCGAGAGGAGGGATCCTTTCCCTGCGTGGTGGGAAAGAATTCTAGCGTTCCCGTCAAATCTCAGAGAGGAGGTGCTCTCCACAGGAAAAGTAGCGAAAGAACTCCAGGATCAGGCCCCATTCCAGGAGTCCCCCAGATTTCTCCAGTTCATTCCAGGCAAACCTGTTTTCCCTGCACTGTCCTCGACTTTCAAGCCGAGGTCAACTCACACTACGGTGGCACGGGACAGCCTTTGGGACAGCCTCGTGGGAAAGTCTTGAGGAAGCCTCGAGGAAAGCCCCGATCCCTTGATCCACGCGAAGGGAAGATGACACTGCTGCTACAGCTCGGGAGAAAAGCACACGTCATGCCCCCACTCGAGACGAGGACTGACTCCCATGGGGAGACTCCAGAAGTACCCCAAGGATCCATGTCGGCACTGCGAGAGGATCCTCAGGTTCCCCGACCGACTCCACACCAATTCGAGCGCCCGGCTTCGATGGAGAGGAATCCCGAGTGGCACCGAGCAACTCGAATGGGGACTGGCCTTTCCTGATGGCCACCATAGCGGGTCCCTGAAGTCCCCATCGTACAGTCGAGAGCAACTGCCAGCAACTCGAGAAAATCCCAGGAGGTTCTCCCCTTCAGGCGAGATGAGGCCCATTTCCGCTGAGCGTTCCTGAGGCTAATCACACCTGACCTCTGGAACATCCAAAGGGGTCCTTCACACCTTTGCATGCAACTCAAAGAAGTTCCGCCAACATACCCGCCTTCCACTCGAGAGGAAGCACGAGAGTCCCGACACATCTAGAGGATCCCCGTTTCCACCTCCTAACTCGAGAGGAGGGATCTTTCCTGCGTGTCCTGGGAAAGAATTCCCGCGCATTCCTGTCGCCAACTCAAGAGGAGGCGCTCTCCACAGAAAGGTGAGAGGAACTCCGGGCGGTCATGCCAGCATTCCCAGAGTCCCCAGAATGTCTCCAGTCCATTCCAGGAAACCTGTTTTCTCTGCACTGCCTTCTGACTTTCAAGCCGAGGATAGACTCACACCACGGTGGCACGATGGGACAGCCCCTGTGGCGAAAGCCTCGTGGGAAAGCCTCGTGGAAAGCCACGTAATGCACAGATCCCTTGTTCACTCGAAGGGAAGCGTGACACTGCTGCCTACAGCTCGCAGGAAATCGCACATGTATGCCCCACTCAGACGAGGACTGACTCCGCTGGGGAGACTCCAGAAGTACCCAAGATCCATGTCAGCACTGGAGAGGAACTCAGGTCTGGCCCGGATCCACAGCGAATCTTGAGGCCCCGATATCGATGGGGAGACGAATCCGAGAGGCCCCCGAGAGGCCCTCGAGCAACTCGCAAGGGGACTGGCCTTTCCTGAGCCACCAGAGCGGACGTCCCTGAGCGTCCCCGTCGTACGTCGAGAGCCACCTGCCGCAAAAATCGAGAAAATCCAGGAGGTTCTCCCCTCCAGGCGAGAATGAGGCCCATTTCCGCTGAGGCGTCTCGAAGCTAATCACACCTAAACTCTGGAACTTCCAAAGGCTCCTTCACACCCTTGCTGCAACTCAAAGAATTTCCGCAATCATTCCGACTCCAATCAAGAGGAAGCACGAGAGTCCCGCCCACATCCAGAGGAGCCCCGTTTCCGCTCCTAGCTCAGGAGGAGGGATCCTTTACTGCGTCGTCGGAAAGAATTCCCGGCGTTCCCGTCGCATGTCAAGAGGAGGCGCTCTCCCACAAGAAAGGCGAGAGGAACTCCAGGGTGTGCCACCCATTCCCAGAGTCCCCAGAGTCTCAGTCCATCGCAGGGAAACCTGTATTCCCTGAACTGCCTCGACGTTCAAGCCGAGGGATCGACTCCACGCCACCGGTGGCACGTGGGACAGCCCTGTGGGAAAGCCCCCTCGTGGGGAAAGCCTCGAGGGAAAGCCACAGATCCCTTGATCCATCGAAGGGAACGTACACTGCTGCTACAGCTCGGAGGAGTAAGGCGATGTGCATGCCCCAAGTCGAGACGAGGACTGACTCCCTGGGAGACTCCAGAAGTACCCCAAGATCCATGTCAGCACGGAGAGGAATCCTCAGCGTTCCGGCCTGACTCCACACAAGGTCTTAGGCCCAGCATCAATGGGAGAGGAAAACCGAGAGGCTCCCGAGCAGCCTGAGCAACTCGACATGGGACTGGCCTTTCCTGAGGCCACCAGAGCCGTTGTCCCTGAGGTCCCCGATCGTAAGTCGAGAGCACCTGCCGAAACTCT
>NW_017205887.1:0-5095 GCF_001704415.2 Capra hircus
CCCATTTCCGCTGAGGCGTCTCGAGGCTAATCACATCTACCCTCTTGGAACTTCCAAAGGGTCCTTCACACCCTTGCTGCAACTCAAGAAGTTCCCCGACATACCCGACTCCACCGAGAGGAAGCACGAGAGTTCCGCCCACATCCAGAGGAGCTCCGTTTCCGCCTCCTTTCTCAGGACGCGGTTCCTTTCGCCTGCTGGTCGGGAAAGAATTCCCAGCGTTCCTGTCGCATCTCAAGTGGAGGCACTCTCCACAGGAAAGGCGAGAGGAACTCCAGGGTCGTGCCACCATTCCCAGAGTCCCCAGATATCTCAGTCCATTCCAGGGAAACCTGTTTTCCCTGCACTGTTTCGACTTTCAAGCGAGGATCGACTCACACCACGGTGGCACGTGGAGAGCCCTGTGGGAAAGCGTCGTGGGAAAGCACGTGGGAAAGCCTCGAGGAAAGCCACAGTCCTTTGATCCACGCGAAGGGAAGCGTGACACTGCTGCTACAGCTCGGAGGAAATCGCGCACGTGCATACCCCACTCGAGACGAGGACTGACTCCCCCTGGGGAGACTCCAGAAGTAACCCAAGATCCATGTCAGCACTGGAGAGGAATCCTCAGGTTCCTGGCACCCACTCCACACAAGGTCTTAGGCCCCGGCATCGACGGGAAGAGGAATCCCGAGAGGCCCCCGAGCAACTCCAATGGGACTGGCCTTTCCTGAGGCCTCCAGCAGCGGGTCCCTAGGACAACGTCTTCTAAGTCGAGAGCACCTGCCGCAACTCGAGAAAATGCAGGAGGTTCTCACCCTCCAGGCGAGATGAGGCCCATTTCCTGCTGGAGGCGTCTCGGAGGCTAATCACACTCTAACATCTGGAACTTCCAAAGGGTCCTTCACACCCTTGCTGCAACTCAAGAAGTTCCCCGACATACCCGTCTCCACCCGAGAGGAAGCACGAGAGTCCCGCCCACATCCAGAGGAGACCCGTTTCGGACTCCTAGCTCGAGAGGAGGGATCCTTTCCCTGCGTGGTGGGGAAAGAATTCCCCGCGTTCCCGTCGCATCTCAAGAGGAGGCGCTCTCCACAGGAAAGGCGAGAGGAACTCCAGGGTCGTGCCACCATTCCCAGCGTCCCCCAGATGTCTCACTCCATTCCAGGGAAACCTGTTTTCCCTGCACTGCCTCGACTTTGAAGCCGAGGATCGACTCACACCACGGTGGCACGTGGGACAGTCCTGTGGGAAAGCCTCGTGGGAAAGCCTCGTGGGAAAGCCTCGAGGGAAAGCCCCTGATGCCTTGATCCACGCGAAGGGAAGCGTGACACTGCTGCTACAGCTCGGGAGGAAATAGCACGTGCATGCCCCCACTTGAGACGAGGACTGTCTCTCCTGGGGAGACTCCAGAAGTACCCCAAGATCCATGTCAGCACTGGAGAGGAATCCACAGGTTTCGGCACCGACTCCACTCAATGTCTTAGGCCCCGGCATCGACGGGAGAGGAATCCCGAGAGGCCCCGAGCAACTCCCATGGTGACTGGCCTTTCCTGAGGCCACCAAGAGCGGGTCCCTGAGGTCCCCGTCGTAAGTGGAGAGCACCTGCCGCAACTCGAGAAAATCCAGGAGGTTCTCCCCTCCAGGCGAGATGAGGACCATTTCTGCTGAGGCTTCTCGAGGCTAATCACAGCTAACATCTGGAACTTCCAAAGGGTCCTTCACACCCTTGCTGCAACTCAAGAAGTTCCCCGACTTACCCGGCTCCACTCGAAAGGAATCACGAGAGTCCCGCCCACATCCAGAGGAGACCCGTTTCTGCCTCCTAGCTCGAGAGGAGGGATCCTTTCCCTGCGTGGTCGGGAAAGAATTCCCGGCGTTCCGTCGCATCTCAAGAGGAGGCGCTCTCCACAGGAAAGGCGAGAGGAACTCCAGGGTCGTGCCACCATTCCCAGAGTCCCCCAGATGCTCAGTCCATAACAGGGAAACCAGTTTCCCAGCACTGCCTCGACTTTCAAGCCAAGGACGACTCACAACACGGTGGCACGTGGGACATCCCAGTGGGTAAACGTCGTGGGAAAGCCTCGTGGCAATGCCTCGTGAGAAAGCCTCCACGGAAAGCCCCAGATTCCTGGATGCACGCGAAGGGAAGCGTGACACTGATCCTACAGCTCTGGAGGAAATTGCACCGTGCATGCATCCACTAGAGAAGAGGACTGACTCACCTGGGAGACTCCAGAAGTACCCCAAGGTCCATGTGAGCACTGGAGAGGTTTTCTCAGGTTCCGGCACCGACTCCACACAAGGTATAAGGCGCCGGCATCGACGGGAGAGGAATCCCGAGAGGCCCCCTAGCAACTCGCATGGTGACTGGCCTTTCCTGAGGCCACCAGAGCGGGTCCCTGAGGACCCCGTCTTAAGTCCACAGCACCTGCCGCAACTCGAGAAAATTCAGGAGGTTCTCCCCTTCAGGCGACATGAGGCCCATTTGTGCTGAGGCGTCTCGAGACTAATCACACCTAACCTCTGGAACTTCCAAAGCGTTTTTCCCACCCTTGCTGCAACTCAAGAAGTTCCTCGACATACCCGTTTCCCCTCGAGAGGAAGCACGAGAGTCCCGCCCACATCCAGAGGAGCCCCGTTTCCGCCTCATAGTTCCAGAGGAGGGATCCTTTCCATACGTGGTCGGGTAAGTATTCCTGGCGTTCCCGTCGCATCTCAAGAGGAGGCGCTCTCCACAGGAAAGGCGAGAGGAACTCCAGGGTCGTGCCACCATTCCCAGAGTCCCCCAGATGCTCAGTCCAAGCCAGGGAAACCCCGTTTTCCCTGCACTGCCTCGACTTTCAAGCCGAGGATCGACTCATACAACCGTGGCACGTGAGACAGCCCTGTGGGAAAGCCTCGTGGGAAAGCCTCAAGGGAAAGCCTCGAGGTAAAGCCCCTGAACCCTTGATCCACAAGAAGGGAAGCGTGACACTCCTGCTACAGCTCGGGAGCGCACGTGCATGCCCCCACTCGAGACGAGAACTGACTCCCCTGGGAGACTCCAGAAGTACCCCAAGATCCATGTCAGCACTGGAGAGGAATCCTCAGGTTCCAGCACCGACTCCACACAAGATCTTAGGCCCCGGCATCGAGGGAAGAGGAATCCCGAGAGGCCCCGAGCAACTCCCATGGGGACTGGCCTTTCATGAGGCCACCAGCGCGGGTCCCTCAGGTCCCCTTCGTAAGTCGAGAGCACCTGCCGCAACTTGAGAAAATTCAGGAGGTTCTCACCTCCAGGCGAGATGAGGCCCATTTCCGATGAGGCGTCTCGAGGCTAATCACACCTAAGCTCTGGAACTTCCAAAGGGTCCTTCACACCCTTGCTGCAACTCAAGAAGTTCCCCGACATACCCGTCTCCACCCGAGAGGAAGCACGAGAGTCCCGCCCACATCCAGAGGAGACCCTTTCGGACTCCTAGCTCGAGAGGAGGGATCCTTTCCCTGCGTGGTTGGGAAAGAATTCCCCGCGTTCCCGTCGCATCTCAAATAGAGGGCGCTCTCCACAGGAAAGGCGAGAGGAACTCCAGGGTCGTGCCACCATTCCCAGAGTCCCCAGATATCTCAGTCCATTCCAGGGAAACCTGTTTTCCCTGCACTGCCTCGACTTTCAAGCGAGGATCCACTCACACCACGGTGGCACGTGGGACAGCCCTGTGGGAAAGCCTCGTGGGAAAGCCACAGATCCCTTGATCCACGCGAAGAAGCGTGACACTGCTGCTACTGCTCGGGAGGAAAGCGCTCGTGCATGCCCCCATCGAGACGAGGACTGACTCCCCTGGGGAGACTCCAGAAGTACCCCAAGATCCATGTGGGCACTGGAGAGGATCCTCAGCGTTCCGGAACCGACTCCTCACAAGGTCTTACGCCCCGGCATCGAGGGAGAGGAATCCCGAGAGGCCCCGAGCAACTCGCATGGGGACTGGCCTTTCCTGAGGCACCAGAGCGGGTCCCTGAGGTCCCCGTCGTAAGTCGAGAGCAGCTGCCGCAACTCGAAAAAATCCAGGAGGTTCTCCCCTCCAGGCGAGATGAGGCCCATTTCCGCTGAGGCGTCTTGAGGCTAAACACATCTAACATCTGGAACTTCCAAAGGGTCCTTCACACCCTTGCTGCAACTCAAGAAGTTCCCCGACATACCCGTCTCCACTCGAGAGGAAGCACGAGAGTCCCGGGCACATCCAGAGGAGCCCCGTTTCTGCCTCCTAGCTCGAGAGGAGGATCCTTTCCCTGCGTGGGCGGGAAAGAATTCCCGGTGTTCCCGTCGAATCTCAAGAGGAGGCGCGCTCTCCACAGGAAAGGCGAGAGGAACTCCAGGGTCGTGCCACATTCCCAGAATCCCCCAGATATCTCAGTCCATTACAGGGAAACCTGTTTTCCCTGCACTGCCTCGATTTTCAAGCCGAGGATCGACTCACACAACGGTGGCACGTGGGACAGCCCTGTGGGAAAGCCTCATGGGAAAGCCTCCTGGGATAGCCTCGAGGGAAAGCCACATATCCCTTGATGCACGCGAAGGGAAGCGTGACACTGCTGCTACAGCTCTTGAGGAAAGCGCACTTGCATGCCCCACTCGAGACGAGGACTGACTCCCCTGGGGAGACTCCAGAAGTACCCCAAGATCCATGTCAGCACTGGAGAGGAATCCTCAGGTTCCGGCACCGACTCCACACGAGGTCTTAGGCCCCGGCATCGACGGAGAGGAATCCGAGAGGCTCCCGAGCAACTCGCATGGGACTGGCCTTCCTGAGGCCACCAGAGCCTGTCCCTGAGGTTCCCGTCGTAAGTCGAGAGCACCTGCCCGCAACTCGAGAAAATCCAGGAGGTTCTCCCCTCCAGGCGAGATGAGGCCCATTTCCGCTGAGGCGTCTCGAGGCTAATCACACCTAAACTTGGAACTTCCAAAGGGTCCTTCACACCCTTGCTGCAACTCAAGAAGTTCCCCGACATACCGTCTCCACTCGAGGGAAGCACGAGAGTCCCGCCCACATCCAGAGGAGCCCCGTTTCCGCCTTAGCTCAGAGGAGGATCCTTTCCCTGCGTGGTCGGGAAAGAATTCCCGGCGTTCCCGTCGCAT
>NW_017205888.1:0-5094 GCF_001704415.2 Capra hircus
AGCCTGCTCCTTCCTGGGGAGGGAGCCTTAAAGCAAGGCAAGTCTGCGCAAGGCTCGCCTATGGCAGAGCATCTTGGTGCCAGGAACTCTGCGCAGATCGGGCCTCTGAACAGAGCTAGAGATCTGCGTACTGGAGTCGCACTTAGCTTTCGTGTAAGCAGGGATTTCAGCTTGACGGGGACTTGCTGCCTCCTCTTCCCCCGAGGAGGCTCGCTTCCCTGCTGGCTGTGCACTCGCCTATCAGGCGGGGGCGCAGGGCTCCTCCAGCAGGTCTTGCCTCAGGGGCTGCTTCCCCTGAGTTGGGGCTGTGGGCAGGAACCCAGACACGCAGGATCAGGCCCCAAACACCTGCACATGTCTCTGCTGGGGAGGAGAGTGCTAGGGAACCTACGTCTGTCATACACTTTCTGGGCACCCAAGGAATCAGCCTCCGTGTGTGCGGGCTGAAAACCCCAGCCAGGGGCCTGGGAGCCTGGTGCTCTCCGTGTGGCGCTGAATCTGGGCGGCCAAGCAACCGCTGGAGGAGCCCTGCAGTTGCCCTTCCCTTCCCTCTGACAGAATTCTCACTGCTGGAGCCCTTGGCAGTGTGCAACCCACCAGCCCCTAAGCTCTCCTTAAGGAGGACTGGGACCTAAGTGCAAAGGCAAGGCAGGATTGGAGCTGAGGCAAGAAAGGCGCCAGTGGCGACTCCAGGCTCCTGCTGCTGCTCCTTCCTGGAGAGGCAGCCTAAAAGCAAGGCAAGTCTGGGCAAGGCTAGCCCCCGCAGAGCAGCCTCGCGCCAGGAACTCTGCCAGATCGGGGCTCTGAGCAGAGCTAGAGCTCTGCCGTACTGGAGGCGCACTTAGCTCCGTGCAAGCAGGGCTTTCAACTTGACGGGGCTGGGCTGCCTCCTCTTCCCCGAGGAGGCTCGCTTCCCTGCTGGCTGTGCACTCGCCTATCAGGCGGGGCGCAGGGCTCCTCCAGCAGGTCTTGCCTCAGGGGCTGCTTCCCCTGAGTTGGGGCTGTTGGCAGGAACCCAGACACGCAGGATCAGGCCCCCAAACACCTGCACATGTCTCTGCTGGGGAGGAGAGTGCTAGGGAACCTACGTCTGTCATACACTTTCTGGGCACCCAAGGAATCAGCCTCCGTGTGTGCGGGGCTGAAAACCCCAGCCAGGGGCCCTGGGAGCCTGGTGCTCTCGGTGCGGCGCTGATTCTAGGCGGCCTAGGAAACCGCTGGAGGAGCCCTGCAGTTGCCCTTCCCTTCCCTCTGACAGAGCTCTCACTGCTGAAGCCCTTGGCAGTGTGCAACCCACCACCCCTAAGCCCTCCCCAATCCACGCCTGGCACCTATGTGCAAAGGCAAGGCAGGATTGGAGCTGAGGCAAGGAAGGCACCAGTGGCGTCTCCCAGGCTCGCTCAGACAGCTCCTTCCTGGGGAGGGAGCCTAAAAGCAAGGCAAGTCTGGGCAAGGCGAGCCCCCGGCCGAGCAGCCTCGCGCCAGAAACTCTGCCAGATCGGGGCTCTGAGCAGAGCTAGAGCTCTGCCGTACTGGAGGCCCACTTAGCTCCGTGCAAGCAGGGCTTTCCTCTTGACTGGGCTCGGCTGCCTCCTCTTCTCCCGAGGAGGCTCGCTACACTGCTGGCTGTGCTCTCGCCTATCAGGCGGGCGCGCAGGGCTCCTCCAGCAGGTCTTGCCTCAGGGGCTGCTTCCCCTGAGTTGGGGCTGTGGGCGGGAACCCAGACACGCAGGATAAGGCCCCAACCACCTGCACATGTCTCTGCTGGGGAGGAGAGTGCTAGGGAACCTACGTCTCTCACACACTTTCTAGGCACCCACGGAGTCAGCCTCTGGGAGTGTGGGGATGCAAAACCCAGCCAGGGGCCCTTGGAACCTGGTGCTCTCCGTGCGGAGCTTTGTCTGGGCGGCCAAGGAACCGCTGAAGGAGCCCTGCTGTTGGCCCTTCGCTTCCCTCTGACAGAGCTTTCACTGCTGGAGCCCTTGGCAGTGTGCAACCCACCAGCCCCTAAGCCCTCCTCAAGGACGCTTGGGACCTAAGTGCAAAGGCAAGGCAGGGGTAGAGCTGAAGCCAGGAAGGCGCCAGTGGCGTTTCCGAGCCTCACACAGCCTGCTCCTTCCTGGGGAGGGAGCCTTAAAGCAAGGCAAGTCTGCGCAAGGCTCGCCTATGGCAGAGCATCTTGGTGCCAGGAACTCTGCCAGATCGGGCCTCTGAACAGAGCTAGAGATCTGCCGTACTGGAGTCGCACTTAGCTTCGTGTAAGCAGGGATTTCAGCTTGACGGGGACTTGGCTGCCTCCTCTTCCCCCGAGGAGGCTCGCTTCCCTGCTGGCTGTGCACTCGCCTATCAGGCGGGGGCGCAGGGCTCCTCCAGCAGGTCTTGCCTCAGGGGCTGCTTCCCCTGAGTTGGGGCTGTGGGCAGGAACCCAGACACGCAGGATCAGGCCCCAAACACCTGCACATGTCTCTGCTCGGGAGGAGAGTGCTAGGGAACCTACGTCTGTCATACACTTTCTGGGCACCCAAGGAATCAGCCTCCGTGTGTGCGGGGCTGAAAACCCCAGCCAGGGGGCCCTGGGAGCCTGGTGCTCTCCGTGTGGCGCTGAATCTGGGCGGCAAGCAACCGCTGGAGGAGCCCTGCAGTTGCCCTTCCCTTCCCTCTGACAGAATTCTCACTGCTGGAGCCCTTGGCAGTGTGCAACCCACCAGCCCCTAAGCTCTCCTTAAGGAGGACTGGGACCTAAGTGCAAAGGCAAGGCAGGATTGGAGCTGAGGCAAGAAAGGCGCCAGTGGCGACTCCCAGGCTCCTGCTGCTGCTCCTTCCTGGAGAGGCAGCCTAAAAGCAAGGCAAGTCTGGGCAAGGCTAGCCCCCGGCAGAGCAGCTCGCGCCAGGAACTCTGCCAGATCGGGCTCTGAGCAGAGCTAGAGCTCTGCCGTACTGGAGGCGCACTTAGCTCCGTGCAAGCAGGGCTTTCACTTGACGGGCTGGGCTGCCTCCTCTTCCCCCGAGGAGGCTCGCTTCCTGCTGGCTGTGCACTCGCCTATCAGGCGGGGCGGCAGGGCTCCTCCAGCAGGTCTTGCCTCAGGGGCTGCTTCCCCTGAGTTGGGGCTGTGGGCGGAACCCAGACACGCAGGATCAGGCCCCAACACCTGCACATGTCTCTGCTGGGGAGGAGAGTGCTAGGGACCTACGTCTCTCATACACTTTCTGGCACCCAAGGAATCAGCCTCTGTGTGTGCGGGGCTGCAAAACCCAGCCAGGGGCCTGGAACCTGGTGCTCTCCGGTGCGGCGCTGATCTGGGCGGCCAAGGAACCGCTGGAAGGAGCCTGCAGTTGCCTTCCTTCCTCTGACAGAGCTCTCACTGCTGAGCCTGGCAGTGTGCAACCCACCAGCCCTAAGCCTCTCAACGACGCTTGGGACTAAGTGCAAAGGCAAGGCAGGTGGAGGCTGAAGCAGGAAGGCCCAGTGGCGTCTCCAGAGCCTCACCAGCTGCTCCTTCCTGGGGAGGGAGCCTAAAGCAAGGCAAGTCTGCGCAAGGCTCGCCTATGGCAGAGCATCTTGGTGCCAGAACTCTGCAGATCGGGCTCTGAGCAGAGCTAGAGATCTGCCGTACTGGAGGCACTTAGCTTCGTGAAGCAGGGCTTTCAGCTTGACGGGGCTTGCTGCCTCCTCTTCCCCCGAGGAGGCTCGCTTCCCTGCTGGCTGTGCACTCGCCTATCAGGCGGGGGCGCAGGGCTCCTCCAGCAGGTCTTGCCTCAGGGGCTGCTTCCCCTGAGTTGGGGCTGTGGGCAGGAACCCAGACACGCAGGATCAGGCCCCAAACACCTGCACATGTCTCTGCTGGGAGGAGAGTGCTAGGGAACCTACGTCTGTCATACACTTTCTGGGCACCAAGGAATCAGCCTCTGTGTGTGCGGGCTGAAAACCCCCAGCCAGGGGCCCTGGAGCCTGGTGCTCTCCGTGCGGCGCTGATTCTGGCGGCCAAGAAACCGCTGGAGGAGCCTGCAGTTGCCCTTCCCTTCCCTCTGACAGAGCTCTCACTGCTGGAGCCCTTGGCAGTGTGCAACCCACCAGCCCTAAGCCCTCCTCAACGACGCCTGGCACCTAAGTGCAAAGGCAAGGCAGGATTGGAGCTGAGGCAAGGAAGGCACAGTGGCGTCTCCGAGCTCGCACAGCCTGCTCCTTCCTGGGAGGGAGCCTAAAAAGCAAGGCAAGTCTGGGCAAGGCGAGCCCGGGCCGGAGCAGCCTCGCGCCAGAACTCTGCCAGATCGGGGCTCTGAACAGAGCTAGAGCTCTGCCCGTACTGGAGGCGCACTTAGCTCCGTGCAAGCAGGGCTTTCCTCTTGACTGGGACTCGCTGCCTCCTCTTCCCCGAGGAGGCTCGCTTCCTGCTGGCTGTGCACTCGCCTATCAGGCGGGGGCGCAGGGCTCCTCCAGCAGGTCTTGCCTCAGGGGCTTTCCCTGAGTTGGGCTGTGGGCAGGAACCCAGACACGCAGGATCAGGCCCCAACCACCTGCACATGTCTCTGCTGGGGAGGAGAGTGCTAGGGAACCTACGTCTCTCACACACTTTCTGGCACCCAAGGAGTCAGCCTCTGGGAGTGTGGGGATGCAAAACCCCAGCCAGGGGAACGCTGGTGCTCTCCGTGCGGAGCTTTGTCTGGGCGGCCAAGGAACCGCTGAAGGAGCCCTGCTGTTGCCCTTCGCTTCCCTCTGACAGAGCTTTCACTGCTGGAGCCCTTGGCAGTGTGCAACCCACCAGCCCCTAAGCCCTCCCTCAAGGAGCTTGGGGACTAAGTGCAAAGGCAAGGCAGGGGTGAGCTGAAGGCAGGAAGGCGCCAGTGGCGTTTCCGAGCCCTCCACAGCCTGCTCCTTCCTGGGAGGGAGCCTTAAAGCAAGGCAAGTCTGGCAAGGCTGCGCCTATGGCAGAGCATCTTGGTGGCCAGGAACTCTGCCAGATCGGGGCCTCTGAACAGAGCTAGAGATCTGCCGTACTGGAGTCGCACTTAGCTTCGTGTAAGCAGGGATTTCAGCTTGACGGGGACTTGCTGCCTGTCCTCTTCCCCGAGGAGGCTCGCTTCCTGCTGGCTGTG
>NW_017205889.1:0-5093 GCF_001704415.2 Capra hircus
TTTTTTAAGTAATTTATTTATTTGGCTGTGCCCGGTCTTAGCTGTGGGCGTGCAGGGTCTTTTAGTCACAGCATGCAGGATCTTTAGCTGCAAGATGTGAGATCTAGTTCCTGACCAGGGATCAAAACCCAGGCCCCCAGCATTTGGAGCTTGGAATCTTAGCACTGGACCACAGAGAAGTCCGTGGCCTCTGTCTCTAAGTCTGACATTTGAACATGGTGTCCCTTGGCAGAGTCTGTGCTGCTTTGGGGACTGTCTTGCTTTCAGTAACAATAGTAGTGGTCACGATGATGGTGACCAGCATCCAAACATCCAAGAGGCCATGAGACTCAACGTAACTGACCTGCTGGGAGTCAGTTCCAGACAACATGATCAGAAAACGTGATCTGACACCAGAATGGAGCAGTTCACAAAAAACCCCAGACAAGCTGAAAAACTCAGGATCTTTCTCATTTGTGAGTGCAATAGACAGCTTTGACCCCCAGACAAAAAAAGAGAGGCTTCCTTACATCAGATTTAAACTGCTACTTCCATCTATAGGCTTTTTATCTGCTGGTTTGTCTTGCTTTTAATCTCTCCTAGCCCTCTTCCGTGTGTGAAATGAGATTAAGCACTGCTCTTCACAAAATTTACGACAGGAATTCTGTGTGTTAAGATAAAACAGGATCATAGCAAATAGTAGTGATTTCCTTTATCAAGCAAATTTTTTTTTTTTTGAAATGTACCTAACATAAAGTTTGCCATTTAAGTCGTTTAAAGTGTGCAGTGGTATTAGGTTACACTCACATTGTCGTGCAGCCATTGCCACCATCCATCTTGAGAGCTTTTTCATCTTCTCAGACCGCGAAACTTTGTTCCCATTAAACAATGACTCTCCATTCCCCTCCCCTCATCCCCTAGTAACCACTAGACTCCCTTCTGTTTCTGTAAATGTGACTCCTCTAGGCACCTAATATCCGCATATAAGCAGACTCATACAGTATTTCTTTTTGTGACTGACTTATTTCATTTAATGTCTTCCTTCAGATATATACCAGAGGTGGAATTGCTGGATTCATCTGTTTTTTTTCCATTAAGTTTTTCTCTGTCCTGTTTTCCATAATGGCCTGTACCAATTTAGATTCCCTCAAACAAAGCATGAGTTCCTTTTATCACATCCTTGCCAACATGTGTGTCTCTTGTTTTTTTGATATTAGACATCCTAAAAGATGACCATTGATATCTACTACTGTGGGCAGAAATCCCTTTCAGAAGAAATGGAGTAGCCATCAATGGTCAACTAAAGAGTCCGTAAATACAGTACTTGGATGCAATCTCAAAAAATGACAGAATGATCTCTGTTCATTTCCAAGGCAAACCATTGAATATCACAGTAATCCAAGCTCTATGCCCCAAGCCAGTAATGCTGAAGAAGCTGAAGTTGAACTGTTCTATGAAGACCTACAAGACCTTTTAGAACTAACACCCAAAAAAGATGTCCTTTTCATTATAGGGGACTGGAATGCAAAAGTAGAAAGTCAAGAAACACCTGGAGTAACAGGCAAATTTGGCCTTGGAGTACAGAATTAAGCAGGGCAAGGCTAATAGAGGTTTTGCTAGAGAACAGCACTGGTCATAAGCAAACACCTCTCTATCCAACAACACAAGAGAAGACTCTACACATGGACATCACCAGATGGTCAACACCAAAATCAGATTGATTATATTCTTTGCAGCCAAAGATGGAGAAGCTCTATACAGTCAGCAAAAACAAGACCAGGGAGCTGACTGTGGCTCAGATCATGAAACTCCTTATTGCCAAATTCAGACTTAAATTGAAGAAAGTGGGAAAACCACTAGACCATTCAGGTATGACCTAAATCAAATCCCTTATGATTATACAGTGGAAGTGAGAAATAGATTTAAGGGACTAGATCTGATAGACAGAGTGCCTGATGAACCTATGGCCTGGAGGTTTGTGACATTGTACAGGAGACAGGGATCAAGACCATCCCCAATGGAAAAGAAATGCAAAAAAGCAAAATGGCTGTCTGAGGAGGCCTTACAAATAGCTGCGAAAAGAAGAGAAGTGAAAAAGCAAAGGAGAAAAGGAAAGATATATAGCCATTTGAATGCAGGAGTTCCAAAGAATAGCAAGGAGAGATAAGAAAGCCTTCCTCAGGCGATCAATGCAAAGAAATAAGAGGCAAAAACAGAATGGGAAAGACTAGAGATCTCTTCAAGAAAATTAGAGATACCAAGGGAAGCATTTCAAGCAAAGATGGGCTCGATAAAGGACAGAAATAGGTATGGACCTAACAGAAGCAGAAGATATTAAGAAGAGGTGGCAAGAATACACAGAAGAACTGTACAAAAAAGATCTTCACATGACCCAGATAATCATGATGGTGTGATCAGCTCACCTAGAGCCAGACATCCTGGAATGTGAAGTCAAGTGGACCTTAGAAAGCATCACTACGAACAAAGCTAGTGGAGGTGATGGAATTCCAGTTGAGCTCTTTCAAATCCTGAAAGATGATGCTGTGAAAGTGCTGCACTCAATATGCCAGCAAATTTGGAAAACTCAGCAGTGGCCACAGGACTGGAAAAGGTCAGTTTTCATTCCCAATCCCAAAGAAAGGCAATGCCAAAAGAATGCTCAAACTACTGCACAATTGCACTCATCTCACATGCTAGTAAAGTAATGCTCAAAATTCTCCAAGCCAGGCTTCAGCAATACATGAACCATGAACTTCCAGATGTTCAAGCTGGTTTTAGAAAAGGCAGAGGAACCAGAGATCAAATTGGACAACATCATCAAAAAAGCAAGAGAGTTCTAGAAACATCTATTTCTGTTTTATGACTATGCCAAAGCCTTTTACTGTGTGGATCACAATAAACTGTGGAAAATTCTGAAGAGATGGAATACCAGACCACCTGACCTGCCTCTTGAGAAACCTGTATGCAGATCAGGAAGCAACAGTTAGAACTGGACATAGAACAACAGACTGGTTCCAAATAGGAAAAGGAATACGTCAAGGCTGTATATTGTCACCCTGCTTATTTAACTTCTATGCAGAGTACATCATGAGAAGCTGGCTGGAAGAACCAAGCTTGATCATGATGTTGCATGAGAAGTTAAATTCAATCACCTGCAAGATATACAGCCTTGACATATCTCCTTTCCAATTTGGAACCAGTCTGTTGTTCTATGTCCAGTTCTAACTGTTGCTTCCTGACCTGCATACAGGTTTCTCAAGAGGCAGGTCAGGTGTCTGGTATTCCCATCTCTTTCAGAATTTCCACAGTTTATTGTGATCCACACAGTCAAAGGCTTTGGCATAGTCAATAAAGCAGAAATAGATGTTTTTCTGAACTCTCTTGCTTTTTTGATGATGTTGGTCAATTTGATCTCTGTTCCTCTGCCTTTTCTAAAACCAGCTTGAACATCTGGAAGTTCATGGTTCATGTATTGCTGAAGCCTGGCTTGGAGAATTTTGAGCATTACTTTACTAGCATGTGAGATGAGTGCATTGTGCGAGTAGTTTGAGCATTCTTTGGCATTGCCTTTCTTTGGAGATTGGAATGAAAACTGACCTTTTCCAGTCCTGTGGCCACTGCTGAGTTTTCCAAATTTGCTGGCATATTGAGTGCAGCACTTTCACAGCATCATCTTTCAGGATTTGAAAAGCTCAACTGGAATTCCATCACCTCCACTAGCTTTGTTCGTAGTGATGCTTCCTAAGAGCCACTTGACTTCACATTCCAGGATGTCTGGCTCTAGGTGAGTGATCACACCATCAGTGATTATCTGGGTCATGAAGATCTTTTTTGTACAGTTCTTCTGTGTATTCTTGCCACCTCTTCTTAATATCTTCTGCTTCTGTTAGGTCCATACCATTTCTGTCCTTTATTGAGGCCCATCTTTGCTTGAAATGTTCCCTTGGTATCTCTAATTTTCTTGAAGAGATCTCTAGTCTTTCCCATTCTGTTCTTTGCCTCTATTTCTTTGCATTGATCGCTGAGGAAGGCTTTCTTATCTCTCCTTGCTATTCTTTGGAACTCCTGCATTCAAATGGCTATATCTTTCCTTTTCTCCTTTGCTTTTCGACTTCTCTTCTTTTCGCAGCTATTTGTAAGGCCTCCTCAGACAGCCATTTTGCCTTTTTTGCCATTTCTTTTCCATGGGATGGTCTTGATCCCTGTCTCCTGTACAATGTCACAAAGCCTCCAGTCCATAGTTCATCAGGCACTCTGTCTATCAGATCTAGTCCCTTAAATCTATTTCTCACTTCCACTGTATAATCATAAGGGATTGATTTAGGTCATACCTGAATGGTCTAGTGGTTTTCCCTACTTTCTTCAAGTTTAAGTCTGAATTTGGCAATAAGGAGTTCATGATCTGAGCCACAGTCAGCTCCCTGGTCTTGTTTTTGCTGACTGTATAGAGCTTCTCCTTCTTTGGCTGCAAAGAATATAATCAATCTGATTTTGGTGTGGACCATCTGGTGATGTCCATGTGTAGAGTCTTCTCTTGTGTTGTTGGAGAGAGTGTGTTATGAGAGGGTTTGCTATGACCAGTGCTGTTTCTTAGCAAACTCTATTAGTCCTTTGCCTGACTTCATTCTGTACTCCAAGGCCAAATTTGCCTGTTACTCCAGGTGTTTCTTGACTTCTACTTTTGCATTCCAGTCCCCTATAATGAAAAGGACATCTTTTTTGGGTGTTAGTTCTACAAAGGTCTTGTAGGTCTTCATAGAACAGTTCAACTTCAGCTTCTTCAGCATTACTGGCTTGGGCATAGACTTGGATTACTGTGATATTGAATGGTTTGCCTTGGAAATGAACAGAGATCATTCTGTCATTTTTGAGATTGCATCCAAGTACTGCATTTCGACTCTTTTGTTGACCATGATGGCTACTCCATTTCTTCTGAGGGATTCCTGCCCACAGTAGTAGATATAATGGTCATCTTTTAGGGATGTCTAATATCAAAAAAAACAAGAGACAACACATGTTGGCAAGGATGTGATAAAAGGAACTCATGCTTTGTTTGAGGGAATCTAAATTGTACAGCCATTATTGGAAAACAGGACAGAGAAAAAACTTAATGG
>NW_017205890.1:0-5092 GCF_001704415.2 Capra hircus
ATCTCCACTCGAGAGGAAGGACGAGAGTCCCGCCCACATCCAGAGGAGCCCCGTTTCCGCCTCGTAGCTCGAGAAGAGGATCCTTTCCCTTCGTCGTCGGGAAAGAATTCCAGGCCTTCGCGTCGCATCTCAAGAGGAGGCGCTTTCAACAGGAAAGACGAGAGGAACTCCAGGGCCTTGCCAGCATTCCTAGAGTCCCCCAGATGTCTAAGTCCATTCCAGAAGAACCTGTTTTCCCTGCACTGCCTCGACGTTCACGCCGAGGATCGACTCACACCACCGTGGCACGTGGGACAGCCCTGTGGAAAGCCTCGTGGGAAAGCCTCAATGGAAAGCGACAGATCCCTTGATCCACACGTCGGCAAGCGTGACACTGCTGCTACAGCTCGTGAGGAAATGGCAGGTGCATGCCCCCACACGAGATGAGGAATGACTCCCCTGGCGAGACTCCAGAAGTACGGAAAGATTCATGTCAGCACTGGAGAGGCATCCTCAGGGTCTGGCCCCGACTCCACAAAAGGTCTTAGGCCCCGGCATCGACGGGAGAGGAATCCCGAGAGGCTCCAGAGCAACTCGCTTGGGGACTGGCCTTTCCTGAGGCCACCAGAGCGGTCCCTGAGGTCCCGTCTTAAGTCGAGAGCACCTGCCGCAACTCGAGAAAATCCAGGAGGTTTTCCCCTCCAGGCGAGATGAGGCCCATTTCCGCTGAGGCGTCTCGAGGATAATCACACTTAACATCTGGAACTTCCAAAGGGTCCTTCACACCCTTGCTGCAACTCAAGAAGTTCCCGACATACCGTCTCCACTCGAGACGAAGCACGAGAGTCCCGCCCACATCCAGAGGAGCCCCGTTTCCGCCTCATAGCTCGAGAGGAGGGATCCTTTCCCTGCGTGGTCGGGAAAGAGTTCCCGGCGTTCCCGTCGCATCTCAAGCGGAGGCGCTCTGCACAGGAAAGGCCAGAGGAACTCCAGGGTCGTGCCACCATTCCCAGAGTCCCCCAGATGTCTCAGTCCATTCCAGGAAACCCTGTTTTCCCTGCACTGCCTCGACTTTCAAGCCGAGGATTGACTCACACCACGGTGGCACGTGGGACAGCCCTGTGGGAAAGCCTCGTGGGAAAGCACCGAGGGAAAGCCACTGATCCCTTGATCCTCCCGACGGGAAGCATGACATTGCTGCTACAGCTCGGGAGGAAAGCGCAAGTGCATGCCTCCACACGAGACGAAGACTGACTCCTCAGGAGATACTCCAGAAGTACCCCAAGATCCATGTCAGCACTGGAGAGGAATCCTCAGGTTCCGGAACCAACTCCACACAAGGTCTTAGGCCCCAGCATCGACAGTACAGGAATCCTGACAGGCCCCCGAGCAACTCCCATGGGGACTGGCCTTTCCGGAGGCCACCAGAGTGGGTCCCTGAGGTGCCCGTCGTAAGTCGAGAGCACCTGCCGCAACTCGAGAAAATCCAGGAGGTTCTCCCTCCAGGCGAGATGAGGCCAATTTTCCGCTGAGGCGTCTCGAGGCTAATCACACCTAAACTCTGGAACTTCCAAACGGTCCTTCACACCCTTGCTGCAACTCAAGAAGTTCCCCGACATACCCGTCTCCACTCGAGAGGAAGCAGGAGAGTCCTGCCACATCCAGAGGAGCCCCGTTTCCTCCTCCTAGCTCGAGAGGAGGGATCCTTTCCCTGCGTGTTCGGGAAAGAAATGCCAGCGTTCCCGTCGCATCTCAAGAGGAGGCGCTCTCCACAGGAAAGTCGACAGGAACTCCAGGGTCGTGCCACCATTCCCAGAGTCCCCGAGATGTCTCAGTCCATTCCAAGGATCCCTGTACTGCCTCAACTTTCAAGCCGAGGATCGACTCACACCACCGTGGCACGTGGACAGCTCTGTGGGAAAGCCTCGTGGGAACGCCTCGTGGGAAGCCTCGAGGGAAAGCCACAGATTCCTTGATCCACGCGAAGGAAAGCGTGACACTGCTGCTACAGTTCGGGAGGAAAGGGCACGTGCATGCCCCCACTCGAGACGAGGACTGACTCCCCTGGGGAGACTCCAGAATTACCCCAAGTCCATGTCAGCACTGGAGAGGAATCCTCAGGTTCCGGCACCGACTGCACACAAGGTCTTAGGCCCCGGCATCGACAGGAGAGGGATCAAAAGGCCGCCGTGCAACTCGCATGGGGACTGGCCTTTCCTGAGGCCACTAGAGCGGGTCCCTGAGGCCCCTGTCGTAAGTCGAGAGCACCTGCCGCAACTCGAGAAAATCCAGGAGGTTCTCCCCTCCAGGGAGATGAGGCCCATTTCCGCTGAGGCGTCTCGAGGCTAATCACACCTAACCTCTGGAACTTCCAAAGGGTCCTTCACACCCTTGCTGCAACTCAAGAAGTTCCCCGACATACCCGTCTCCACTCGAGAGGAAGCACGAGAGTCCCGCCACATCCAGAGGAGCCCCGTTTCCGAATCCTAGCTCGAGAGGAGGGATCCTTTCCCTGCGTGGTCGGGAAAGAATTCCCGGCGTTCCGTCGGATCTCAAGAGGAGGCGCTCTCCACAGAAAAGGCGAGAGAACTCCAGGGTCGTGCCACCATTCCAGAGTCCCCCAGAACCTCAGTCCATTCCAGGGAAACCTGTTTTTCCTGTACTGCCTCGATTTCAAGCCGGATCGACTCACACACCACGGTGGCACGTGGACAGCCCTGTGGGAAAGCCTCGTGGGAAAGGCCGAGGGAAAGCCACAGGTCCTTGATCCTCGTGAAGGGAAGCGTAACACTGCTGCTACAGCTCGGGAGGAAAGCACACGTGCATGCCCCACTCGAGACGAGGACTGACTCCCCTGGGGAGACTCCAGAAGTACCCAAGATCCATGTCAGCACTGGAGAGGAATCCTCAGGTTCCGGCACACGACTTCCCACAAGGTCTTAGGCCCGGCATCGATGGAGAGGAATCCCAGAGGCCCCGAGCAACTCGCATGGGGACTGGCCTTTCTTGAGGCCCAAAGCGGGTCCCTGAGGTCCCCGTCGTAAGTCGAGAGCACCTGCCGCAACTCGAGAAAATCCAGGAGGTTCTCCCCTCCAGGGGAGATGAGGCCCATTTCCGCTGAGGCGTCTCAAGGCTAATCACACTAACCTCTGGAACTTCCAAAGGGTCCTTCACACCCTTGCTGCAACTCAAGAAGTTCCCCGACATTCCCGTCTCCACTCGAGAGGAAGCACGAGAGTCCCGCCCACATCCAGAGGAGCCCCGTTTCCGAATTCTAGCTCGAGAGGGGGGATTTTCCATGCGTGTCTGGAAAGAATTCCCGGCGTTCTCGTCGGATCTCAAGAGGAGGCGCTCTCCACAGAAAAAGGCGAGAGGAACTCCAGGGTCGTGCCACCATTCCCAGAGTCCCCCAGATACCTCAGTCCATTCCAGGGAAACCTGTTTTCCCTGTACTGCCTCGACTTTCAAGGGGAGGATCGACTCACACCGCGGTGGCACGTGGGACAGCCCAGTGGGAAAGCCTCGTGGGAAAGGCTCGAGGGAAAGCCACTGGTCCCTTGATCCTCGCCAAGGGAGCGTGACACTGCTGCTACAGCTCGGGAGGAAACCGCACGTGCATGCCCCACTTAGAGGAGGACTGACTCCCCTGGGGAGACACCAGAAGTACCCCAAGGTCCATGTCAGCACTGGAGAGGAATCCTCAGGTTCCGCAACGACTCCCACAAAGGTCTTAGGCCCGGCATCGATGGGAGAGGAATCCCTAGAGCCCCAGAGCTACTCGCATGGGGACTGGCCTTTCCTGAGGCCACCAGAGCGGGTGCCTGAGGTCTTCGTCGTAAGTCGAGAGCACCTGCCGCAACTCGAGAAAATCCAGGAGGTTTCTCCCCTCCATGCGAGATGAGGCCCATTTCTGCTGAGGCGTCTTGAGGCTAATCACACATAACCTCTGGAACTTCCAAAGGGTCCTTCACACCCTTGCTGCAACTCAAAGAAGTTCCCCGACATACCGTCTCCACTAGAGAGGAAGCATGAGAGTCCCGCCCACATCCAGAGGAGCCCGTTTCCGCCTCCTAGCTCGTGAGGAGGGATCCTTTCCCTGCGTGGTTGGGAAAGAATTCCTGGCTTTCCCTTCGCAGCCCAATAGGAGGCGCTCTCCACAGGAAAAGGGGAGAGGAACTCGGGTCGTGCCACCATTCCCAGAGTCCCCCAGATGTCTCAGTCCATTCCAGGGAAACCTGTTTTCCCTTCACTGATTCGACTTTCAAGCCGAGGATCCACTCACACCATGGTGGCACGGGGGACAGCCCTGTGGGAAAGCCTCGTGGGAAGGCTCGTGGGAAAGCCTCGAGGGAAAGCCACAGATCCTTGATCCACGCGAAGGGAAGCGTGACACTGCTGCTAAAGCTCGGAGGAAAGCGCTCTTGCATGCCCCACTCGAGACGAGGACTGACTCCCCTGGGGAGACTCCAGAAGTACCCCAAGATCCATGTCAGCACTGGAGAGCAATCCTCACGTTCCGGCACGACGGGAGAGGAATCCCGAGAGGCCCCGAGCAAACTCGCATGGGGACTGTCCTTTCCTGAGGCCTCCACAGCGGGTCCCCTGAGTTCCCCGTCGTAAGTCGAGAGCACCTGCCGCAACTCGAGAAAATCAAGGAGGTTCTTCTCTCCCAGGCGAGATGAGGCCCATTTCCGCTGAGGCGTCTCGAGGCTAATCACACCTCACTCTGGAACTTCCAAAGGGTCCTTCACACCCTTGCTGCAACTCAAGAAGTTCGCCGACATACCGTCTCCACTCGAGAGGAAGCACGAGAGTCCCGCCCACATCCAGAGGAGCCCCGTTTCGCCTCCTAGCTCGAGAGGAGGGATCCTTTCCCTGCGTGGTCGGGAAAGAATTCCTGGCGTTTTTCGTAGCTTCTCAAGAGGAAGGCGCTCTCCACAGGAAAGGCGAGAGGAACTCCAGGGGTCTTGCCACCATTCCCAGAGTCCCCCAGATGTCTCAGTCCATTCCAGGGAAACCTGTTTTCCTGCACTGCCTCGACTTTCAAGCCGAGGATCGACTCACACCACGGTGGCACGTGGGACGCCTGTGGGAAAGCCTCGTGGGAAAGCTT
>NW_017205891.1:0-5091 GCF_001704415.2 Capra hircus
CGGGCCTAAGACCTTGTGTGGCTTCGGTGCCGGAATCTGAGGATTCCTCTTCAGTGCTGACATGCTTCTTGGGGTACTTCTGGAGTCTCCCCAGGGGAGTCAGTCCTCGTCTCGAGTGGGGGCATGCACGTGCGCTTTCCTCCCGAGCTGTAGCAGCAGTGTCACGCATCCCTTCGCCTGGATCAAGGGATCTGTGGCTTTCCCTCGAGGCTTTCCCACGAGCTTTCCACGAGGTTTTCCCACAGGGATGTCCCACGTGCCACCGTGGTGTGAGTCCATTCTCGCTAGAAAGTCGAGACAGTGCAGGGAAAACAGGTTTCCCTGGAATGGACTGAGACATCTGGGGGACTCTGGGAATGGTGGCACGACCCTGGAGTTCCTCTCGCCATTCCTGTAGAGAGCGCCTCCTCGTGAGATGTGACGGGAACGCCGGAATTCTTTCCCGACCACGCAGGAAAGGATCCCTCCTCTCGAGCTAGGAGGCGGAAACGGGTCTCTGCTGGATGTGGGCGGAATCTCGTGCTTACTCTCGAGTGGAGACGGGTATGTCGGGGAACTTCCTGAGTTGCGGCAAGGGTGTGAAGGACCCTTTGGAAGTTCCAGAGGTTAGGTGTAATTAGCCTCGAGACGCCTCAGTGGAAATGGGCCTCATCTCGCCTGGAGGGGAGAACCCCCTGGATTTTCTCGAGTTGCGGCAGGTGCTCTCGACTTACGACGGGGACCTCAGGGACCCGTTCTGCTGGCCTCAGGAAAGGCCAGTCCCCATGTGAGTAGCTCAGGGGCCTCTCGGGATTCCTCTCCCCTTGATGTCGGAGACTAAGGTCTTGTGTGGAGTCGGTGCTGTAACCTGAGGATTCCTCTCCAGTGCTGACATAGATCTTGGGGTACTTCTGGAGTCTCCCCAGGGCAGTCAGTCCTCTACTCGAGTGGGGGCATGCACGTGCGCTTTCCTCCCGAGCTGTAGCAGCAGTGTCACGCTTCCCTTCGCGTGGATCAACGGATCTGTGGCTTTCCCTCGACGCTTTTCCCAAGAGGCTTTTCCACGAGGCTTTCCACAGGGCTGTCCCACGTGCCACCGTGGTGTGAGTCGATCCTCGGCTTGAAAGTCGACGCAATGCAGGGAAAACAGGTTTCTCTGGAATGGACTGAGACATCTGGGGGACTCTGGGAATGGTGGCAAGACCCTGGAGTTCCTCTCGCCTATCCAGTGGAGAGCGCCTCCTCTTGAGATGCGACGGGAACGCCGGGAATTCTTTCCCGACCACGCAGGGAAAGGATCCCTCCGCTCGAGGTATGAGGCGGAAACGGGGCTGCTCTGGATTTGGGCGGGACTCTCGTGCTTCCTCTCGAGTGGAGACGGGTATGTCGGGGAACTTCTTGAGTTGCAGCAAGGGTGTGAAGGACCCTTCGGAAGTTCGAGAGGTTAGGTGTGATTAGCCTCGAGACGCCTCAGCAGAAATGGGCCTCATCTCGCCTGGAGGGGAGAACCTCCTGGATTTTCTCGAGTTGCGGCAGGTGCTCTCGACTTACGACTGGGACCTCAGGGACCCGCTCTGGTGGCCTCAGGAAAGGCCAGTCCCCATGCAGTTGCTCGGGGGCCTCTCGGATTCCTCTCCCGTCGATGCCGGGCCCTGGGACCTTTGTGTGGAGTCTGTGTCGGATCCTGAGGATTCCTCTCCAGTGCTGACATGGATCTTGGGTACTTCTGGAGTCTCCCAGGGGAGTCATTCCTCGTCGCGAGTGGAGATATGCACGTGGGTTTTCCACCCGAGCTGTAGCAGCAGTGTCAAGCTTCCCTTCGCGTGGATCAATGGGATCTGTGGCTTTCCCTCGAGGCTTTCTCAGGAGACTTTCCCACGAGGCTTTCCCACAGGGCTGTCCCACATGCCACCGTGGTGTGAGTCGATCCTCAGCTTGAAAGTCGAGGCAGTGTAGGGAAAAATGGTTTCTGTGGAATGGAATGAGACATCTGGGGGAGTGTGGGAACGGTGGCACGAACCTGGAGTTCCTCTCCCGTTTCAAGTGGAGAGCGCCTCCTCTTGAGATGCGACGGAAACGCCGGGAATACTTTCCAGACCACGCAAGGAAAGGATCCCTCCTCTAGAGCTATGAGGCGGAAACGGGGCTCCTCTGTATGTGGGCGGGACTCTCGTCTTCTTCTCGAGTGGAGTCGGGTATGACGGGGAACTTCTTGAGTTGCAGCAAGGGTGTGAAGGACCCGTGGGAAATTCCAGCGTTTTAATTGTGATTAGCCTTGAGGAGCCTCATCGGAAAAGGGCCTCATCTCGCCTGGAGGGGAGAACCTAATGGATTTTCTCGAGTTTGCGGCAGGTGCTCTCGACTTACGACTGGGACCTCAGGGACCCGCTCTGGTGGCCTCAGGAAAGGCCAGTCCCCATGCGAGTTGCTCGGGGCCTCTCGGGATTCCTCTCCCGTCGATGCCGGGGCCTAAGACCTTGTGTGGAATCAGTGCCGGAACCTGAGGATTCCTCTCCAGTGCTGACATGGATCTTGGGGTACTTCTGGAGTCTCCCCAGGGGAGTCAGTCCTCCTCTCGAGTGGGGGCATGCACGTGCGCTTTCCTCTCGAGTTGTAGCAGCACTGTCGCGCTTCCATTCGCGTGGATCAAGGGATCTGTGGCTTTCCCTCGAGGCTTTCCCACGAGGCTTTCCCACAGGGCTGTCCAACGTGCCACCGTGGTGTGAGTCGATCTTCAGATTGAAAGTCGACGGCAGTGCTGGGAAAACAGGTTTCCCTGGAACGGACGGAGACATCTGGGGACTCTGGGAATGGTGGCACGACCCTGGAGTTCCTATCGCCTTTCCTGTTGAGAGAGCCTCCTCTTGAGATGCGACGGGAAATGCCCGGGAATTCTTTCCGACCACGCAGGGAAAGGATCCCTCCCTCGAGCTAGGAGGAGGAAACAGGGCTCCTCTGGATGTGGGCGGGATTCTCGTGCTTCCTCTCGAGTGGAGGACGGGTATGTCGGGGAACTTCTTGAGTTGCGGCAAGGGTGTGAAGGACCCTTTGGAAGTTCCAGAGGTTAGGTGTAATTAGCCTCGAGACGCCTCAGTGGAAATGGGCCTCATCTCGCCTGGAGGGGAGAACCTCCTGGATTTTCTAGAGTTGCGGCAGGTGCTCTCAACTTACGACGGGGACCTCAGGGACCCGCTCTGGTGGCCTCAGGAAAGGCCAGTCCCCATGCGAGTTGCTCGGGGGCCTCTCGGGATTCCTCTCCCGTCGATGCCAGGCCTAAGATCTTGTGTGGAGTCGGTGCCGGAACCTGAGGATTCCTCTCCAGTGCTGACATGGATCTTGGGGTACTTCTGGAGTCTCCCCAGGGCAGTCAGTCCTCTACTCGAGTGGGGGCATACACGTGCGCTTTCCTCCCGAGCTGTAGCAACAGTGTCACGCTTCCTTCGCGTGTATCAACTGATCTGTGGCTTTCCCTCGAGGCTTTCGCAAGAGGCTTTCCCACGAGGCTTTCCCACAGGGCTGTCCCACGTGCCACTGTGGTGTGAGTCGATCCTCGGCTTGAAAGTCGAGGCAGTGCAGGGAATACAGGTTTCCCTGGAATGGACTGAGACATCTGGGGGACTCTGGGAATGGGGGCACGACTCTGGAGTTCCTCTCGTTTTTCCTCTGGAGAGCGCCTCCTCTTGATGTGGGACGGGAATGCCGCGAATTCTTTCCCGACCACGCAGGGAAAGGATCAAACCTCTCGAGCAATGAGGAGGAAACGTGGCTCCTCTGGATGTGGGCGGGACTTTCCTGCTTCCTCTCGAGTGGAGACGGGTATGTCGGGGAACTTCTTGAGTTGCAGCAAGGGTGTGAAGGACCCTTTGGAAGTTCCATAGGTTAGGTTTGATTAGCCTCGAGACGTCTCAGTGGAAATGGCCTCATCTCGCCTGGAGGGGAGAACCTCCTGGATTTTCTCGAGTTGCGACAGGTGCTCTCGACTTACGACGGGGACCTCAGGGACCCGCTCTGGTGGCCTCAGAAAAGGCCAGTCCCCATGCGAGTTGCACGGGTGCCTCTCGGGTTTCCTCTCCCGTCGATGCCGGGGCCTAAGACCTTGTGTGGCTTCGGTGCCGGAATCTGAGGATTCCTCTTCAGTGCTGACATGCTTCTTGGGGTACTTCTGGAGTCTCCCAGGGGAGTCAGTCCTCGTCTCGAGTGGGGCATGCACGTGCGCTTTCCTCCCGAGCTGTAGCAGCAGTGTCACGCATCCCTTCGCCTGGATCAAGGGATCTGTGGCTTTCCCTCGAGGCTTTCCACGAGGCTTTCCCACGAGGTTTTCCCAGGGATGTCCACGTGCCACCGTGGTGTGAGTCCATTCTCGGCTAGAAAGTCGAGACAGTGCAGGGAAAACAGGTTTCCCTGGAATGGACTGAGACATCTGGGGGACTCTGGGAATGGTGGCACGACCCTGGAGTTCCTCTCGCCATTCCTGTAGAGAGCGCCTCCTCGTGAGATGTGACGGGAACGCCGGGAATTCTTTCCCGACCACGCAGGAAAGGATCCCTCCTCTCGAGCTAGGAGGCGGAAACGGGTCTCTGCTGGATGTGGGCGGAATCTCGTGCTTACTCTCGAGTGGAGACGGGTATGTCGGGGAACTTCCTGAGTTGCGGCAAGGGTGTGAAGGACCCTTTGGAAGTTCCAGAGGTTAGGTGTAATTAGCCTCGAGACGCCTCAGTGGAAATGGGCCTCATCTCGCCTGGAGGGGAGAACCCCCTGGATTTTCTCGAGTTGCGGCAGGTGCTCTCGACTTACGACGGGGACCTCAGGGACCCGTTCTGCTGGCCTCAGGAAAGGCCAGTCCCCATGTGAGTAGCTCAGGGCCTCTCGGGGATTCCTCTCCCTTGATGTCGGAAGACTAAGGTCTTGTGTGGAGTCGGTGCTGTAACCTGAGGATTCCTCTCCAGTGCTGACATAGATCTTTGGGGTACTTCTGGAGTCTCCCCAGGGCAGTCAGTCCTCTACTCGAGTGGGGGCATGCACGTGCGCTTTTCCTCCAGCTGTAGCAGCAGTGTCACGCTTCCTTCGCGTGGATCAACGGATCTGTGGCTTCCTCGACCTTTCCCAAGAGGC